>NC_053496.1:84800211-85022711 GCF_905171775.1 Rana temporaria | reverse complement strand
GTTTATGTTATGGATGCTCATGGTATAACTGTGACTGGCAAAGTTACTTGGTACTTTGAGTGTTGTTACATTTGCAAAGTTCAATAAGGCTGTGGCCTTGCCCTATTTCCAACTTAATCAGCCTCTGTGTCTTTTTAGGGGGCAAAGTTTTGATCCATTAGTTGGTCAAAAAGAGCCTATTCTCAGCATTTATATAACCTGTGCTAATACATAAGCTACCTTTTCTTATTATCTGGGACCCCAGACTGTGACTGCCTAACATGCTTCTTTTACACTGCACTGTAGTGCTTATGGAATTAGTGGCACCACTTTGGACCATCTGTCAGCAGCAATTAAGACCTGAGAGAATCCCTTGCTCCAGTCACATGACACAGGAAAGGGGTGTATTTCCCCTTAAACTGCCATTGCATTTATTGTCTAGTAATTGGGTTTCTAAATAGATGGGGAGTATCTGCACTGGCGGGGAGGGGGGGTGTCTGTATTATAGAGAGGGCAGCTGGGAGGAATGTCTGTACTGGGAGTGCCTAGAACAAAGGAGGAGGGACTGGGAGGAAGGTTGTACTGGTGAGATTCTCTGCAATAGAATGAGGCCCCATACACACGACCGAGTTTCTCGGCAGAATTCAGCCAGAAACTCGGTCGGAGCTGGATTCTGCAGAGAAACTCGGTCGTGTGTACACTTTTCAGCGAGGAACGAGGGCCGAAAAGAGAACATGTTCTCTATTTCCTCGTAGTTCAATGAGGAAAGTCAGCCCGCCGAGATACTCGGCGGCTTCCACACTGAACTTGACAAGGAAATCGATGTGTTTGGCACGTCGAGTTCCTCGAACGTGTGTACGGGGCCTAAGATTCTATGACCAAGCTCCTAACGGAGTGAAGCATGTAAGAGAGGCAGTTGGATTATCCCTGTACAAAATAATATCAACAAATTTACTTTGGGCTTTCAGAAAACGAGCAGCTTCATTCTTGCTTTAGGTGCTATAATGCCAACATTTAAAATCAACCTGTGCCCAGATCATGCACATATTCTGAACAAGCCTTAAAAGTACATTAAAACAAACAAGCATTCAATGACCTCTGTATCTATGGGCACTGTGAAGAAAATAATTTTTAAAGGTCACAAAGTTGGTGTTGAAATCTTGGCTTTGTTTACATGACAGCAGAATCTTTGCAGCATGACAGACTTCCGATGCAAACACCAGATGTTTCTAAGCTGTTAGAAACCTGACTTCAGAGTATTTGTTGTGATTTTTGGCCTACTTAGGCCCGTGCCCTGCCCAGCATCAGCGTAAGTCTGTGGCAGGGATCACAGATGTTTGCGAATAGCCTCTACCTGAAAGCCTATACAAGGCAATGACATGTTCATAGGCCCCATGGCTGTGCAATTACATGCGATTCTGGACAGACGAGTCTCCCTGGATACAGGCAGTTTGTGCCGTTTGGAGGTGCATGGCCCTAAACGGTCATGTGAATAAGGCCAAATACTTTGCATTACAAGCAGTTATAGAGGTGAGTAAGGGCTTGTTGTAAAGCTTCTTTACTGTTTGTTAAGAATATGTAAATGGTTTATTTCCATAGTCCAGGCACATCCGAACTTTACAAAACAATACACAATCAGGAAACAAACATGGCACTGAATTGGGAAATATTTCTGAATAAATATGTTTGCTAGTAACACTACTAATACGGCTTTAAGCTGGAATACCCATCACCAGGGATGGACTGGCTATTGGGACTACAGGGAGTTTCCCGGTGGGCCGATGGCTCAGTGGGCCGGCTTCAGTGACAGCGGACCGCTGCCCCCCCCCCTCCGCTCCTCTGTCTCTCCCTTCCCGCAGCGCTCACCTGGGGGGAGCAAAGAAGCAGGGGGAGGACCAGAGGAGCAGGGGTGATGACAGGGGAGCATGGGGGAGGGGACAGACAGCTGACTTAACAGCTATGGCCTGGGAGTTTCTCACTTCTGCCTAATCTTGTCCCATAAGGGGGGGCACCAAACTGATTCTTTGCCCCGGGTGAAATAATGTCTAGCTTCCCCACTGGTATTGCCTATAAGAGTACCAGTACCAGCCATTCTACTCTAATAAAGTAGAACGGCTAGTGGCTAGTGAAGGGGAAGAGGGGGCCGGGGGGGTGCGGGAGTTGAAACCTGTCAAAGTGGGCCAGTCTGGATGATGTCCAGGGCCACATTTTTTGCCCAGTCCAGCCCTGCCCATCACCATTTTTAGCCCCTTAAATGTACAGTTTTTATGATCATCTTATGTGATTAATGGATTAACCAGTGAATGTGACAGTCTGCTTTTAACCCCCCTGACGGTAAACCCAAGCGCGACTCGGGGTGGTTTTACATGTTAGGATCGGCAAACCCGAGTCACGCTCGGGCTGGACGGGCTTACCTTTCGCTGGATCCACAGGCTTGGTTTACTCACCTTGTCCCTGGATCCAGCGATGCCACCCGCTGTGTGAGCGAGCGGGACCTCCTCGCTCTATTCACAGTCCCCGTGTGACGCCGATCTCCGTTCCCTGCGACGTTACGACGCACGGGGACGGAGAACGGCGCCAAATTCAAAAAAGTAAACAAACACATTACATACAGTATACTGTAATCTTATAGATTACAGTACTGTATGTAAAAAATACACACCCCCCTTGTCCCTAGTGGTCTGCCCAGTGCCCTACATGTACTTTTATATAATAAAAAATGTCATTTCTGCCTGCAAACTGTAGATTGTCCAAAAGTGTCCCTTTATGTCAAAAATGGTTTTAGATCAGCTAGAAAACAGCGATAATAAATTATAATCACTTGCAGAATTGTGCGATAGCGATTTGCGGGGAAATTCGTCATAAAAAAAATAAAATAATGACAGCGACAATTCTGCAACTGCAAATTTCAGTGATTTTGAGTTGATTACATTATTGAATAATTTTTATTATAATTATATTATTATTTGTTATAATTATTTATAATTATTTATTATATTATAATTTATAATTTTGTTTTAAAAAAAAAAATCATACCCGGGATGCCTACAAGACTCTTGCTTGGTCAGATTTAAGTGAGTTATTTCTAAAAATTACAGGCGTAGGCGGTAAAAAAGAGTATAAAACGCCAATTTCCTTGCAAAATAAATGTACCGCTTTTGGTACGTAATTCCAGACAGAATCATACCGCCAGGGAGGTTAAGAATGGTGACTTTATGACAACAAATCCTAGAAACCATCAACAGGGACCATAGCTGTAAGAAGTGGACCTGTAACTGAGTAAGATATCGAGGTTTTTATTGTACATCTCCTATAAAGAATATGTATCTGCTGCTAAATATTCTTGTGAAGGATTAACGGGTTAAGGGTGAAGAAGCAGTCACACATTAGCACATAATCAGCCTTAGTATGTTGACTAACAGCTAAAGCAGCTTTATGGCTGTTTGAGTTAATGCCGCCTGAGGGTTGTTATTTGTCTCAGCACATGCAATGCCCTTTAATATTTTACTAAGGCAGTATTTAGATATGCTTTTTCTTGTACTGTATATGCTAACAATTGAGGTAAAACCCAATACAAAATCTTGGGGCAAAAAAAAAAAAAAAGACTTAACGACTTCAGCTCTCACACCTGTTCAGCCCTTATGGACCAGAGCAATTTTAACATTTCTGCTATGAGCCTTTTTATTCAGCGATAATTTTGTCATTACTTAACAACAAAATACATACAGTATATTGTTTTTTTTAAAGTGGACCTTCAGTAATTTTTTCAACTTAATTCTTCTGCCCTTGTTGTTTTAACTTTGGATAGTAAAACATTTTTTTTTCTGCCAGTAAATACCTTATACAGCCCACTTCCTGTTTCTTGTCTGGTAAAAAGCCTAGGCTTATGACATCATGCACAGCTCTCTTTCTCTCTCACTCACTCTCGTGAGAGTTTGCCAGGAAGGGAGGGGGGGGGGGGGTGAGTCATAAGAGGGCTAATGAGAGCTGCAGGGCTGCAGAGCTGGAGGTGTGTGTCTGTGTAAATCCAGGAAGTGAACAGGCAGCAGCTTCAGCTGCCCACAGTTAAAATGGCTGCAGCCAGACTCAGTGGAGGGAGAGTTTTGCAGCATATTTGGCAAGTACAGGATCACAGTATATATAACATAATATCCCTAGTGGTTGGAGGGAAGCTTCAGAATGGCAAAGATGTTTTTATTACAAATTATGTGAGCCGACTGCAGTTCCTCTTTAAAGGGATTGTAAAGGGTTTTTTTTTTTTCAAATAACAAACATACCATACTTACCTCCACTGCGCAGTTCGTTTTGCACAGAGTAGCCCCGATCCTCGTCTTCTGGGGTCCCTTGGCGGCTGTCTCGGCTCCTCCCTGCAAGAGCTAACCCTCCTCTGGGAAGTGCTCTCCCAAGGGGGTTAGCTTTCAGGCGTGCTCCCGTGTTATACAGTCGGTGGCCATAGCCATCACTTGGCACCGCATTATTGATTTGATTGACAGCAGCGGGAGCCAATGGCTGCACTACTATTAATCATCCAATGAAGAGCCGCCTCAAACTCGGGGAAAGCAGGATCGTGCCCACCGAGTTTCGTGGCTCAGGTAAGTTAAATGGGGGGGGGCTGGGGGGCCTGAGAGTGCAAAGTGTTTTTTCACCTTAATGCATAGGATGCATTCAGGTGGAAAAATACAAAGCTTTACAATGGCTTTAAGGACAAACAATGAATATTGTCCAGCAAAAAACAATTTTTTTTTCAATCCTTAATTAATTAAACATAATAAAACTAAACAAAAGGCACATTTTTTTGAGCAGTGTTAGTTTAAAAATAAATAGTTTTACTGCATTTTATGCTATAGTTTGTGTGAGTGGGGATAGTTGGTGACAGGAAAGTCATGGAGTCGGTCCTCAGCCTCCCTTCACAGTATAGTCCCCCCTTTCCCCCTTTAAAGCAGTCCCACAGTCAGCTCAGTTCCCCTTCACATCACAGCCCCCTTAACATTACAGTGCCCCTTTACAGTGCAGTCCCCTTTACATCCCAGTCCTCCCTTACAGTGGAGTCCCATCAACACAGTGTCCCTTGCAGTCATGCCCCCTCTTTTCTCTCTAATCACAGTGCCCCCTTTCCCTCTCTGCCTCCCCTGCACAATCCTACCTTTGGCAAGGCATAGGCAGGGTTCAACCTTTGTCTCCTCTCCAGGGTCTCCCCGCTGATGATGCCCTCCTTTTAGCAGAGTGGCGGGAACTGCAGATCTGGAAGGAGGGTGGGAGCTGCCCAACTTATCATATAACAAGCAGGTGATTACCCGCTTGTTATATGAAAAGACTTCCGCTCTCTGTGCAGATCTCCAGCTCCTCCCATCCCCTGCTCTGCTGATAGGATGACCTTGTCGATGGGGCAGAAGAGCAGGGAGCAGAGACATAGGCGTGCCCACATAGTGGAAGCTGAGTGGTGATCGTGGTCTGTAATAGTCCCATCTGGACCGCGATCACTGCTCACCTCTTGCTGGGTGGCACAGTCATCAACAGGCCATGGATCAGAAACCGGTCTGCAGCCTGGGGGTTTGGGACCCCTGACATAAGGGGAAGGGGAGCATAGATATTAACGAAAAATATAGAAAAAAAGAGAAATTATTATTATTTTCAGTTTTAAGAAAATCCAGTTGACTACAGAATATAGTATTCTGTATAGTACCAAAAAAATAAATAAAAAAAATTGATGAAATAATATACCTTGGCTTGAAATGTGTACGTTTAACCAGGGCTTTTTTTCAGGGGGAACTTGGGGGAACTCAGTTCCACCACCTCTGGCTCAGATCCTTTGGTGCCTGCTCACCACAATCACTTGTAAACACAGAAGTCTGGTTTCTGTGTTTACAAGTGACAGCTCTGCACTCTGTGTGTACCCCCCTGAACTCTGCACTCTGTATGTAATGTAATTCTGGTATTTAATGCCCCTTTAAGACCCTTCTACTGTTTTTGAAATCTGAACGGGGTCGTGATTGAGTTCCTGCACTTATTTTCTGAGAAAAAAAGCTCTGCGTTTAACTATAAAATTATTCAAGCTCAACTAACAGTCAGTTGCTGCACGAAACATGTTGACTGTATATCCACAACAAAGTAGGCTAAAAATACATAAAGCTTATATGCTTCCTCTCATTGGATGGTGTTGATAGAAGTGTCTGAAATTAGAGCCTCACAGTGTCCTGGCGTATACAGTGGATATAAAAAGTCTACACACCCCTGTTAAAATGTCAGGTTTCTGTGATGCAAAGAAATGAGACAAAGATAAATAATTTCAGAACCTTTTCCACCTTTAATGTGACCTATAAACTGTATAACTCAGTTAAACAAAAAACTGAAATCTTTTAGAAGAAAGGAAGTAAAAATAAAATAATATGGTTGCATAAGTGTGCACACCCTTAAATGAATACTTTGTTGAAGCAACTTTTGATTTTATTACAGCGCTCTCTTTTAGGGTATGAGTCTATCAGCATGGCACATCTTGACTTGTCAATATTTGCCCACTCTTCTTTGCAAAAACACTCCAAATCTGTCAGATTACGAGGGCATATCCTGTGCACAGCCCTCTTCAGATCACCCCACAGATTTTCAATCAGATTCAGGTATGGGCTCTGGCTGGGCCATTCCAAAACTCCAATCTTCTTCTGGTGAAGCCATTCCTTTACTGATTTAAACGTATGCTTTGGGTCGTTGTCATGCTGAAAGATGAAGTTTCTCTTAATGTTTAGCTTTCTAGCAGAAGCCTGAAGGTTTTATGCCAATATTGACGGTATTTGGAACTGCTCATAATTCCCTCTACTTTGACTAAGCCCCAAGGCATAATGCTGCCACCACCATGCTTCACTGTGGTTATGGTGTTCTTTTGGTGATGTGAAGTATTGTTTTAGCACCAAACATATCTTTTGGAATTATGGCCAAAAAGTTCAACCTTGGTTTCATCAGACCATAACACATTTTCCCACATGCTTTTCGGAGATCTCAGATGTGTTTATCCATCACAGGAAGCACCCTTATGGCTTACAGAGGACAGAATAAAAATTGGACTTGGGAAACTTAAAATTAATAAATCACAGGGACCGGATGTCTTGCACCCAGGGCTACTTAAGGAACTCAGTCAAGTAATTGCCAGACCATTGTTCCTAATTTTTACTGACAGTCTACTGACTGGAATGGTACCAGTGGATTGGAGAAAAGCCAAAGTAGTGCTAATATTTTGCATTTGAGTCCATCTGATCATCCCCCACAGCTACTACCCATTGTTCCACTTGACCCTCCCTTCTAGATTGTAAGCTCTAACGAGCAGGGCCCTCTGATCCCTCCTGTATTGAATTGTATTGTGACTGTACTGTCTTCCCTGATGTAAAGCGCTGCGCAAACTGTTGGCGCTATATAAATCCTGTATAATAATAATAATAATTTAAAAAGGGTCCAAAATACATCCCTGGGAATTACAGACCAGTTAGCCTAACATCAATAGTATGCAAGCTCTTGGAGGGGGTTATAAGTGACTATATACAAGATTTTAGTAATGAAAACAGTATCATTAGCAGTAATCAACATGCATTCATGAAGAATCGTTCTAGCCAAACCAATCTATTAACCGTCTATGAGGACCAGGTGAGTTGCCATCTAAATAAAGGAAGGCCCGTAGAAGTGGTGTATCTGGATTTTGCAAAAGCATTTGGCACAGTTCTTCATAAACATTTACTGTACAAATAAGGTCCATTGGCATGGACCATAGGGAGAGTACATTGATTGAAAACTGTCTACAAAGGGCGAGTTCAGAGGGTGGTGATAAATGGGGAATGCTCGGAATGGTCAGGGGTGGGTAGTGCGGTCCCCCAGGGTTCTGTCCTGGGACCAATCCTATTTAATTTGTTCACAAATGACCTGGAGAATGGGGTAAACAGTTCAATCTCTGTATTTGCAGATGATACTAAGCTAAGCAGGGCAATGACTTCTCCGCAGGATGTGGAAACCTTGCAAGAAGATCTGAACAAATTAGTGGGGTGGGCAACTAAATGGTAAATGAGGTTTAATGTAGAAAATTTAAAAATAATGCATTTGGGTGGCAAAAATATTAATGCAATCTAAACACTAGGGGGAGAACCTCTGGGGGGATCTAGGATAGAAAAGGACCTGGGGGTCCTAGTAGATGATAGGCTCAGCAATGGCATGCAATGCCAAGCTGCTGATAACAAAGCAAACATAATATTGGCATGCATTAAAAAAGGGATTAACTCCATGGATAAAGAGATAATTCTTCCACTCTACAAGACACTGGTCCGGCCGCACCTGGAGTATGCTGTCCAGTTCTGGGCACCAGTCATCAGGTAAGATGTAATGGAAATAGAGCAAGTACAAAGAAGGGCAACAAAGCTAATAAAGGGTCTGGATGATATTAGTTATGAAGAAAGGTTGCAAGCACTGAACTTATTCTCTCTGGAGAAAAGATGCTTGAGAGGGGATATGATTTCAATTTATAAATACCGTACTGGTGGTGATCCCACTATAGGGATAAAACTTTTTCGTGGAAGGGAGTTTAACAAGACATGTGACCACAAAGAGGTTTAACCTTAAACTACATAAAGGGTTCTTTACTGTAAGAGTGGCAAGGATGTGGAATTCCCTTCCACAGGTGGTAGTGTCAGAAGGGGGGGGGGCATTGATAGTTTAAAAAAACTATTAGATAAGCACCTGAACGACCACAACATACAGGGGTATACAAAGTAATGCTGAGATATAATCACAAATATAGGTTGGACTTGATGGACTTGTTTCTTTTTTCAATCTCCTTACTATGTAACAATATACATTACTATTGTATACAGGGCTTCCTATATCCAAGCTTCTGTATACTCAGGCAGACTATTATGTGTTCTGACCACTGCAGGATGCGGAATACAACCCCTCCTCTCTGTATTATGGCCTTAGGGTTACATTTACAGCTGTTCAAATGAGTTACTCGCCTGGGTGATTAGGAGTCGCTGCCAGTATACACAGAAAACAGCCCCACAGTGTGCAGAATAAAATCCAGATATCAGAGGAGCAAAGCGTGTTTTCTTCCAAGTAAGCTATTGCCAAATGAAATCTGTATCACAACAAGATGTTAGCATAGAGCTGGCTTAAAAAGACGACACTGAAAACTAACAGTGGTTCTGTCAGGAAGTTCAACCAAAATAGAATCCTGCATATGAAAGCAGTCTTCTGTGATGTCTATTGAGAGATCATTCATTAGGGGTTCAGATAGACTGTGAGTCTGTCACTAGTTGTGGGTGACTTTTGACCAATGTTTCAATTCAGAATATAATAATGAATATATTATATATACACTTATTTTTTTATTCATTAAACATTTTTAGTTTATAGATCAGCTGAGTTTACATGTTATATTAATGTTTTTTGTGTGTTCAAAAATTGTTAAACCCACAACCGTAAAATCAGTCTTTATATGCAGTAAAGTATGCGTGTTATACTCACTGTGTAACCTAAGGGGTTAATCCTCCTTATTGCGCAAAAAGGCTGTTTGATCCTGTCTTCTCTGATCCCTTCTTTTACTGTCCCCAATCCATCTGCTGATAAAACCGAGCCCTGTTAGGCACTCTGTGCTCAGTTTGGTGTGTATTGCTAGAGAATTGTTATTTTTTTTGGGGGGGGAAGGTTCATGCAGATTCGTAGGACAGTCAGAGGAGAATGTGCCCATCAAGTGCAGCCACTGTGTCATCAATTGTCACCACTGTGCCATGCCATCAAACGCAGCCACTGTGCCATCAATTGTCACCACTTTGCCATGCCATCAACTGCAATCACTGTGCCATGCCATCAAACGCAGCCACTGTGCCATCAATTCGCACCACTGTGCCATGCCATCAAATGCAGCCACTGTGCCATGCCATCAAACGCAGCCACTGTGCCATCAATTCGCACCACTGTGCCATGCCATCAAATGCAGCCACTGTGCCATGCCATCAAACACAGCCACTGTGCCATCAATTGTCACCACTGTGCCATGCCATCAAACGCAGCCACTGTGCCATGCCATCAAACACAGCCACTGTGCCATCAATTGTCGCCACTGTGCCAATTGTCACCACTGTGCCCTTTAATTGTCGCCACTGTGCCCATTGATGTCACTGTGCCAATTGTCCCCACTGTGCCAAATTGTCGCCACTGTCTCCATTCATGTCAGCCATCCACGTCCCTCGATGTCTTCCCCCTCCCTCGATGACGCTTCAGCCAATCAGGTTACCGATAGCCAGAACCGGTAAACCTGATTGGCTGAGACGCCTGTCAGTCTTATCCAAGGAACGCACCCCCGTACGTTCCCTGGATAAGCTTCCGGTTGCTGAGGGCTGTACTCGGAATGCCTACCAGAGCCGCTGGCTCTGATAGGCACTTCCGTACAGCCAACCAGCTGTCGTTATTCAGTTGGGCGGCGCTCTAGGTCCGGCCATCTGAATAGACAAGCGGCAGCGGCGACAATAACATTGATTCATGCAATGCAATGAATCTATGTTATTAGTCAGTGGCGGTGCGGACCCAGAGGGGGCAGCGCTCCAGCGCCCTCTATGGACGAACCGCCACTGGCAGTGAGGTTATACAAGGTGTCCACTGAGGTGAGCAAGAACCATTTTTTGTGGCGTTGAAGAGAAAGAATAATACTGTATTTTTGTAAAGATCTGCCCAGTGATGCTAGATAGATTCTGTGCTGCATTGTATCTCCCCCACCTTTTAATAAAATACTTTTTGTTTTTAAGAAAAAAAAGAAGCCTTTAGTTAAATGTTCATTTCATGTAGAGAAATAATCTGGAAAATTTCCAAGAGTGTCATAGACTACCTTTAGAATTTTATCGGGGTGCAGCACCAAAATTGACGAAGTTTGAGCCCAATTTATTAACCTTTTAGAGATAAGTTCATTAATATGTCAGTGCCTGCGTGCACTACCACCCTCCTTCTCTGGCCACTACACCCATCATAGCGATGAATGCATGGCTGAGGATTAATGTAATAGGGGTTGGCAAAGCCTGATAGGGTAAAAACAGGGGTGAACAGCGGCGCTCGATATGGTAATAACATAATATTAAAACATTTGTTAAAACATGTCCATGAATCATCCAAGATCTTGTATGATTAGCACCTCAAGGCAGCTCCCTTAGAGTGAAGTGATGGGCTCTGTATAGAAATGGGAACAGAGGGGCACCAGAATTAGTGCAGTATAAATCATATGTTTAATAAAAACAAGTAGTAACTCACAGGTTAAATTAGATGAGTTCAGTATGTGGTGAAAATTGCCAGTCCTGGAGTCTCAGAAACGTCCTATTTGGCGCTCTGTTTTCCATTTGCAGCCTGGGGCACTGGTGTGATCTTACAGGGATCCAGAGGATATTATATATAGCATAGAGTCATCTCCTTCCTCCATTTTCTCCATTTCATTCATTTTATTATCTCATTATAATTTATAATAATTGATTGATTACCAATTGTTAATAATTTTATAATAATTTTCTTAATTCATTTTTAAGTTAATTAATTTATTAATACAAATGTATTACTTTTATATCCGAGGTATATTTATACATTTATATTTATATATTTATGTATTTAATCAATTCATTCTTTGATCGATTTCTTCAAACGTCATAAAATTATCATCATCCACTATTAATCAGCAAGCTTTTTACTCATATTTACATTCACTTTGGTCTATAACTGTCTACCTCTTTAACCACTTCCATACCAGGTACTTACGCAGCTTCCCGCCCAAGCCAATTTTCAGCTTTCAGCACTGTCACACTTTGAATGGCAATTGCGCGGTCATGCTACACTGTACCCAAACAAAATTGGCGTCCTTTTTTCCCCACAAATAGAGCTTTCTTTTGGTGGTATTCGATCACCTCTGCGATTTTTTTTTTGCGCAACAACTAAAAAAAGGCTGAAAATTTGGAAAAAAAAATATGTTTTTATTTTTTTCTGTTAATTTTTTTGTAAATAAGTTTTCTCTTTCAATTACGGGCACTGATATGGCGGCACTAATGGGCACCGATGAGATGGCACTGATGGACATCGATGAGGTAGTACTGACGGGCACAGATGAGGTGGCACTGATTGGCGGCGCTGGTATGCGGCACTGATGGGCACACATAGGCGGCACTGATGGGCACACATAGGCGGCACTGATGGGCACACATAGGCGGCACTGATGGGCACACATAGGCGGCACTGATGGGCACACATAGGCGGCACTGATGGGCACACATAGGCGGCACTGGGCACTCATAGGCGGCACAGATGGGCACTCATGGGCGGCACTGATGGATACTTATGGGTGGCACAGATGGGCACTGATAGGTGGGCACTGGGCATGGATGGGCACTGTGGGGTGGCACTGATGGACACTGGGGTGGCGCTGATGGACACTGGGGTGGCGCTGATGGACACTGGGGTGGCAGCACTGATTTTTGCCAGGTTGCCAGTCAGTGCCCATTTGTGGGCACTGACTGGCATCTTTTTTCTTTATGCTTTTTTTTTTATTTATTTTTTAGACTTTTTTTTTTTTTTTTTCTGGCATTTTTTTTTTTTTTTGCCCACCCTGGTGCTCCAGGGTGGGCATCCCTGGTGGTCCAGTGTGGCGATCCGAGGGGGGGCTGCGCTGATAAACAATCAGCGCTAACCCCCCCTGTCAGGAGAGCCGCCGATCGGCTATCCTCTACTCGCGTCTGTCAGACGCGAGTGAGGAAGAGCCATCGACGGCTCTTCCTGTTTACATCGTGATCAGCCGTGGTTGGACACGGCTGATCACGTGGTAAAGAGTCTCCGCCAGAGGCTCTTTACCGAGATCGGAGATGCAGGGTGTCAGACTGACACCCCGCATCACCGATCGCCGCGATGCGCGCCCCCCACGGGCGCGCGCGGCATGAAATCCTGCAGGACGTTCTAGAACGTCCTGTCAGGATTTCATAACCACTTCCCGGACGTAAATCGGCCATAGGCCGGGCGGGAAGTGGTTAAAGGGGTTGTAAAGGTAAAAAAAAAATTCCTTCAATAGCTTTCTTTACCTCAGTACAGTCCTCCTTCACTTACCTCATCCTTCGATTTTGCTTTTAAATGTCCTTATTTCTTCTGAGAAATCCTCACTTCCTGTTTTTCTGTCTGTAACTACACACAGTAATGCAAGGCTTTCTCCCTGGTGTGGAGAAAGCCTCTTTAGGGGGAGGGGCGAGCAGGAGTGTCAGGAGGCCCACTAACACACAGCTCCTTTCTCTATCTGCAACATAGAGAGCGTCCTGACCCTCCTGCTCGCCCCCTCCCCCATTCAAGAGGCTTTCTCCACACCAGGGAGAAAGCCTTGCATTACTGTGTGGAGTTACAGACAGAAGAACAGGAAGTGAGGATTTCTCAGAAGAGAAAAAAAAAAAAAAAAGAGAAAAAAATAAAACATGTTCTATTTCTAAACTCCGACGGAAAAAAAGGCAGATGGGGCCCACACACGATTGTGTGTACAAGGCATTAAAGTGGTTGTAAAGGCAGTATCTATGCATTAAGATGCCCATCTCGATCCAGCGATGTTGCACAAAAGACTCGGCTTTCCGAGACTCTCCCTCCTCATTGGCTGAGACAGCAGCACACCATTGGCTCTCACTGCTGTCTATAAAGTCAGTGAGCCAAAAAGGAAAGGGTAGGGAGCAGGGCCGGGCCGGACCACGGCTCTGTGTCTGAATAGACACACAGGGCAGCGGTTTGGCTCGAGTGCCCTCATAGCAAGTTGCTTGCTGTGGTAGTGCTTAACAAGAGGGATGTGCCAGGAGCACCAAAGAGGGACCCGGGATGAGGAGGATCGGGGCTACTCTGTGCAAATCCACTGCACAAAGCAGGCAAGTATAACAAGTCTGTTATTTTTAAACAAAACAAATTGAGACTTTAGTATCACTTATATAAACTAATATGTTCTAGTATAAAATCCGGGCATTTCTCCCTACCCATGAGCCACAGGTTGTGCATACAGCTGGTTGTACAAGTTAATCACTGTATGTGGCTGTACTTGTATATACTGTATACTTATGCTTTCACAAATCAGCATAACCACATGCATGTGCATTTGACATATTCCCCAAATGATGAAATAAGGCACGTGTATTTGCTTCCAGACAGTTTTACAACAGGGCTGCAGTAAGATTCTCTGGCTAATGGAGAGTTAGGACAGGCATTTACTATCGGGCTATTTAACAAGCTTGTGCAGATTCTGGCTTAGATGTTTATGCATTCCATTCAGTCTAGGTTTACAGTGGTACGTGCGCATTCCTGTGCACATCACATGCAATGTCTGTCTCTAACCGCATTGCATCTGCACCTGCACCAAAATTTCCCCCGAACCTAATTTGCATCACATCCATGTGATGCAATTCTAGCAATCACACTGCGTTATGCAATCTGTTTCTGAGAGTCATTGATCTAACACTGACAACTGCAGCAGATCGCATGGATGATGTGTGATTGCTACGCAGTGCGATGCAGGGAAATGCAGCAAATTTTGTGCGTTTCCCACATAGCATCAGTGTGAACCAGTGCAAACCCTTGTTTTTATGCACCTGAATCACGTTGCATGGGTGTTCACACCCATGCAATGCATTTCTGGCAATTGCAGTGCATTTTACGATTTTTTTGGGGGGGGCTTTTTTTGACACCCAGCAGATGGCATGGATGCTGTGCCATTGCTAAGCAGTGCAATTTGGGGAACCTTGTGCATTTCCCGCCTCGTATCAGTGTGAACCAGGGCTGATCCGCATTGTGTCAATATGCCTTGGTGCTGGTTTTTATCTTTCAATGTATACCTTCTCTACCTCCTAACACAGATAAAATCTAACTGTCCTGTTACTGACTTGCCTATTTTGAGGGAAATAAGGGTGGCACTGTGTGCAATGTGACTTCACCATTCACTTCACACTGGGGTTCTTCAAACCACATTGCAAATCACATCCCCATCATCCACCATAGTTATCATATTGATGTAACCGGTGTAATATTGTCCTACAGGCTGCAATGCATTTAGCTACTAACTGAATAAGGGGCTGTTCAGCAAATTTGCACTTTGAAAAGTCTGGGGTAGATTCAGAGAGAAGATACGATGGCGTATCTCCAGATACGTCGTCGTATCTCTGAGTCCGGCCGGTCGTATCTATGCGCCTGATTCATAGAATCAGTTACGCATAGATTTCCCTAAGATCCGACCGGCGTAAGTGTTTTACACTGTTGTATCTTAGGCTGCATATTTACGCTGGCCGCTAGGTGGCGCTTCCATAGATTTACGCGAGGAATATGCAAATGAGCTAGATACGCCGATTCAGAAACGTACGTCCGGCGCATTTTTTTTTACGTCGTTTACGTTAGGCTTTTTTCGGCGTATAGTTACCCCTGCTATATGAGGTGTATCCTATGTTAAGTATGGACGTCGTTCCCGCATCGAGTTTTGAAAATTTTACGTCGTTTGCGTAAGTTGTTCGCGAATAGGGCTGGACGCAATTTACGTTCACGTCGAAAGCAATGACGATTTGCGGCGGAATTTTGAGCATGCGCACTGGGATTTTTTCACGAACGGCGCATGCGCCGTTCGTAAAATACGTCAAATACGCGGGGTCACAGTTAATATACATAAAACACGCCCACATCATCCACATTTGAATTAGGCGGGCTTACGGCCGACACAGATACGTTACGCCGCCGTAACTAAGGGCGCAAGTGAATGCAGAACTTGCGCCCTAAATTACGGCGGCGTAACGTATCTGAGATACGTTACGCCGGGCGGACCATTCTATCTGTATCTACCCCTCTATGTTCACTTTACTTTGTGAATGATAGTAAATATGGTGAAGCTGTTTCCACTTTGTATACCCAATTATATTAGGGAAAAACAGGATTTGTTATTGCACATGATTGGTCCGTTGAAGTAAGCACAGCTTTATTCTATTTTCTGAGCTCCATGAGCATACACTTTGAAGAGTGAACATTGAGCCTACTAAGCGAACAGTCTGTATTTCATTAGCAAATAAATGAACCCCGATATCTTGTAGCGAGGCCAAACCCTATAACAGTGTCCATCCAATGATGATTAGAATTAAATCATTATACGGTATTATTTTCTCCAGCCCTATTGCTGAAAGAGCTCCCTTATCTCTGGCTAATGTTAGGCTGACTTGAAACTTTATAGACTTTGGCAATGTAATATTTCTGCCAAGCTTTTCTTTCTCAGTGTACCTTCTGTCCACCTAAGTTTAGAAGCTGGCTCTGCTACAATGCTCACAGTGTGACTAGTAAACTACTTGGTAAATGGTCCATAAAAAAAAATGATTACATAATAGAACTATTATTACATATTACATAATATAACTGGAAGTGAGTATAAGCTTGACAAGTGATTCATGTCAACTGTTTCTGACTTATCATAACATGGACGTGTTGCCCACAGATTTCCCTATCTCCTTCTTAAAGTGGTGTTCCGCCCCCCAAAAAATAAATTAAAAGCCAGTATTTAATAATAGGGCACTTACCTGTCCTGGAGTCCAGCGATGTCGGCACCCGCAGCTGATGTTTCCCTCAGCTGTTGGGTGCTGCCGCCACCATTGCGGGTAAGGGAACCCGGTAGTGTAGCCTTTCAGCTTCACGCCGGAAACCCTACTGCGCATGCGCGAGGCCCGATCCTCTCTCCTACTGGCCCAGCAGCTGGGGGAGGAGGAGGGAGCCCCGTGGTGATGTCACGGCCGCGGCCCAGACTCCCAGAAGTGGGAAAGGATACCTGCTGCTTTAACCGCTTGCCGACCAGCCGCCGCAGTTTTACAGCGGCAGGTCGGCTCGGCTGCGCGAGATCACGTAATATTACGTCATCTCGCGAATAAGCCAATAGGGATGCGTGCCATAACACACAGCTCCCAGTCCCGTCAGGGGGAGAAATGCCTGATTGTCTGTTCATACAATGTTTGAACAGCGATCAGTCATTTCCCCAGGTCAGTCCACCCCCCCCATTCAGTTAGAACATACCCAGGGAACATACTTAACCCCTTCCTCGCCCCCTAGTGTTAACCCCTTCCCTGCCAGTGGCATTTTTATAGTAATCAATGCATTCTTATAGCACTGATCGCTATAAAAATATAAATAATTATAACAAATAATAATATAATTATAATAAAAATTATTCAATAGTGTAATCAAATCAAAAACACTGAAATTTGCTCAGTTGCAGAATTGTCGCTGTCATTACTTTTATTTTTTTATGACTAATTTCCCCACGAATCGCTATCGCTCAATTCTGCAAGTGATTATAATTTATTATTGCTGTTTTCTAGCTGCTTTAAAACCACTTTTGACGTAAAGGGACACTTTTTGGTTGCTATGGACAATCTACAGTTTGCAGGTAGAAAGAACAGTTTTTATTTTTTAAAAGTACATGCAGAACATTGGGCAGACCACTAGGGACAAAGGGGGTGTGTATTTTTTACATACAGTACTGTAATCTATAAGATTACAGTATACTATATGTAATGTGTTTATTTACTTTTTTGAAAATGGCGCCGTTCTCCACCCCCGTGCGTCGTAACGTCGCAGGGAACGGAGATCGGCGGCACACAGGGACACTGTGTGAATCGAGCGAGGACTGTCGAGTTCCACAACAGTTTTCTTGACGAAAAACATACACACGACTGTTTTCCTCTGCAAAAAAGCTCTGCCACCAAGTTTCTTGATGGATTCTGTCGAGGAAAACAGTCGTGTGTATGAGGCCTTACTATGTCCATGCCTTACTGTGTCCATGTGCATGCCTCACTGCACCCATGCCTCACTGTGTCCATGTGCATGCCTCACTGTGCCCATGCCTCACTGTGCCCATGCCTCACTGTGCCCATGCCTCACTATGCCCATGCCTCACTTTGTCCATTACTAGACTGACGTTTAACATGGGAGTCTATGGAAAGGGTGCCCGACTTTGAAAAATCGGTGCTCCCCAGCCGTAGGTCCCACAGACAACAAACGTTGCGCACTTGTGGAGGTGAAATGTGGGTACATGTGTGCCAAGGGTCCAGGGGATCTACGATCGGCCGGTACTGGGTCCCCAAATTCACCGGAGAAATAACCGTTTAACATGGGAGTCTATGGAAGGGGTGCCCGGCTTTGAAAAATCAGTGCTCCCCGGCCGTAGGTCCCCCAGACAACAATCTTTGCACACTTGTAGAGAAAGAGTGGGGCTACATATGTGCCAGTACCAGGTCCCCAAAGTCCAGGACATCAGGCGCAAAAAGGTGACTTGAGTATAAGCCGAGGGGGGCATTTTCAGTACAAAAAAATGTGCTGAAAAACTTGGCTAATACTCGAGTATGTACGGTACTCTCTGAAAGGCCACCCTTTAACATCTTCCAACCATTCAGGAGACAATCCTGCTGACTCCAATTGTGACAGTATTACAATGATATCCCCGTCAACGTTCCCTTCTTCCCATAACGAAAATCACCCCACACACTTTAATGGCAGCATTCAGCTAGATATATATATACAGTTTACAAGCTAATCACCAATCAAAGAACAATGAAATCTCCACCCCCTTTTCACACAGTGGGGGCTCTTCATACAGAGGACAGGCAGACATCTTGGTGCCGTTTCTTGAAGACACATTTCTTTAGACAATGACATCAGTGACGCTAATTACTAGTTGTACTGAATACATTAACTAGACAGCTCGACCCCGCATATAGAGAGATAATTACCACAATGGAGCAATCAGAATAATTAACACAAGCCACTTAAACACAGATCTCCTTCACACAACACAATATATCAATTAACCTTTAGAAATAGTAAGGGGACATTAGCACTTCAATAACCTGTTAGCCGAGGACTGAATCACACATGGCAAGCAGGGAGAATTAAACTGAGACATATAGGCAAATGCATCACAATGGCCCCCTTTTTCTCCCTGCTCCGGCAAACCCGGTTGGACCTTCCCTGGTCCAGTAGGGTTGACGGGTTCAGAGCTTTTAGTCCGAGGTTAACTCCGTTTGGCGTGACTGACCTCCCTTGGCAACTGCTTCAGACTCAGGTATGCCACTAGGTCGTCAGATCACACGCCGTTCAGTCCCCAAGTCTTTGTGCGATCTGCAGAGTCACCAGAAGTCAGTGTGAAGACGGCGAATGGGTCTGTGCGCCGCCATCTAGGTGTCCCGCTATGGGAGGGGCAGGTTATGGCTCTGGAGTGACAATCACAGGTGATTCATAAAAAAAGAAAAAGTTATATTTGTTGAAATGCTGTAGCACCGGTGCTCAGAGTTCGGGGGGGGGGATCAGTGCCCCATAGGGTCAGCCACCCTCTGCTCCCTCCGCAGCCGCCAGTTCTCCTCTTTGAGCTTCTCCAGCTCCATCTCCAGTTCATGGAGCCTGGGGGGGTCAGCCTGCTGTGACCTCAGGTGGTTGTTCTCCTCCTCCATGCGGCTTATGCACTCCTCCAGCTCTATGTACTCACGGATCAGCTCCTGCTTGCTCATGTCCTGCAGGCTCTCCACGTGGTCCTTCATCATCAGGAACTGGGTGGTGGTGTAAGGGGCCACCGGTGGGCCCTTGGCGAACATCTCGGCCCGCATCTGGGACGCCCGCTGCGACTCCCTCTCCTCCAGTCGCTTCTTATCCTCCCAGGTCAGCTTGTTATACGGCTTCCAGGACCTCTTCTTCTTGGGGGGTAGCCGGCGGTGCCTCTTTCTGCCCAGCTCCCTCCAGGGCCCCTCTGGCTCATGGCTGTCGCCCATGACTAGCTGACTGTTGTCCGTAATAACAGATTGTACCGTGAGGACTTCGTAAAGGGTGTCCAATGGTTCTTCCTGACCCAGCTCCTGGAGATCCCAAGCCGAGTCTACACAATGGGCTGCTGCTGGTGGGCGGTACCCAGGTTGAGACCAATTTGACCTGGTGTTGTCATTCATGGGGCAATTCTGCTTGAAGTGACCCAGCTGTTTGCACCGGAAGCAGCGTTGTTCGTTGTCCTCCTGGCGTGGATAGCGAGGGCTAGATGTCATCGGTCTGTTAGGAGGTTGGTATCTAGCGGCTGGTGGGTGTGAGGGCGCCGTTGGTCGTGGAGGTTGTACCCGTGGTGTGACCTGGTTTGTCTTGCGAGTATCTGCATATTCATCCGCCAACTTCGCGGCCTCTGGTAGAGTCATGGGCCTGCGATCTCTCACCCAATCTTTGACATCCGTCTGGATGTGATTGTAAAATTGCTCCAGGAGCATTAGTTGCAAAATGTCCTCTGCGGTGGTGGCCTGGCTGCTGTTAACCCGTTAGAGGCCGACAGGGATAACTGGCATGCCCATTCCGCGTAAGAGTCTTCCGTGGTTTTGCGTGAGTCCCTGAACTTCTGTCGGTGGGACTCTGGGGTTACTGCATAACGAGCCTGGAGCACTTCTTTAACCCGGGCGTAGCTATGGATATCCTGATCTGGCACGGTCCGGAAAGCATCAGAAGCTTTGCCTGACAGTTTGCCTGACAATATTGCAACCCACTCTCTTCTAGCTATTCGGTGCAGGTTACATTGTCGCTCAAAATCTGCCAGGTAGTTATCAATCTCACAGTCCTTTTCATCAAAAGCTTTAAAAGCGCTAAACGGAATCTTCCTTGCGTCTGCTGTGCTGTACTCACTGTTTGGAGAATGTGCGGCTGCTTGTTGGACTGCTGCCAGTTTTAACTGTAGTTCTGCGTCTCTTATTTCTTTAGCCTCCTGTAGCTCCATCACTCTCAGCACTACATCTGCCGTTGGGTTCGGACCGAACCATGCTAGCTTCTCTCTCATTAGCTTGTTGGCTGGCGATTCCTCTTCCTGAATCACTGGTGTCTCCATCTCTTGTACTGCTGGCGTTGCTGCAATCCCGTCCTCCTGGTCTATCTCCATTAATTCTGCTATGATGACCCGCTTGGTTTTGTTGCTAGCAATCCTTCCACGAACTTCCAGTAGTTCTTCCAGTGTCTGCTTGGAATCCGGGTGTAAAGGAGAGTAGAAGGGAAAATCCCGCTGCTGCCAACCAATTGTGACGGTATTACAATGATATCCCCGTCAACGTTCCCTTCTTCCCATAACGAAAATCACCCCAATATTCCACGAGGAGGAATATTCCTGGAGTCGCCCCAAAAAGCCGTACATGAGACAAGCTTACTGCTGGAACAACACACTTTAATGGCAGCATTCAGCTAGATATATATATACAGTTTACAAGCTAATCACCAATCAAAGAACAATGAAATCTCCACCCCCTTTTCACACAGTGGGGGCTCTTCATACAGAGGACAGGCAGACATCTCGGTGCCGATTCTTGAAGACACATTTCTTTAGACAATGACATCAGTGACGCTAATTACTAGTTGTACTGAATACATTAACTAGACAGCTCGACCCCGCATATAGAGAGATAATTACCACAATGGAGCAATCAGAATAATTAACACAGGCCACTTAAACACAGATCTCCTTCACACAACACAATAGATCAATTAACCTTTAGAAATAGTGAGGGGACATTAGCACTTCAATAACCTGTTAGCCGAGGACTGAATCACACATGGCAAGCAGGGAGAATTAAACTGAGACATATAGGCAAATGCATCACACTCCTGAATACCTGTTTTTTTCCAAGACCAGAGCTCCAGGACCATCCACTTTTAAATAAAGATATCCACAATGCACTCCAACAGTAGGAAGACCAACCCTTAAGGGGACCTCTACCCATCTCCACCTGCTTACAACCTGAAAGAGGGTACATAAGAGTGGCTCCACTCATTTTACTAGCATGCCTTTACCAGTTGGCTTTCAGGTGTTCTCCTTTGGGCTGGTTGGGACTGTAAGGCCCCTTTCACACTACTGCGACTTCAAAGCCGCGCAATTTTGCCATGATTTTGCTGCGATTTCAGTGAATGCCTGTGTAAGTGGCATCAAAATCGGACCAAAGTAGTGCAGGGACTACTTTGAAGTCGTACTAATATGAATGGTTGTCATTGGAAATAATGGTAAACGACTTGTCATACTACTTTGCCATAACAAATCGTGGGACAAGTCGTATAGGTGTGAAAGGGGCCTAATAAGAACAGTCGGACAATGTCACAGGCAGCAAGAGAAGGCACTCCTGAAAGAGATGCTGACACTGCCCACACAATGGCCTTTTGGCAGTGTTTTGGGGATTTGGGGACCCTAGGACTACCCCAAACACTGGCCATTCTCCCAACAAAGACTGTTCCACAGGTCTCTGTAGGACTGAAAGATTATAATTATGCACACCCATTGTCGTTCTGACACATGCCCTTGATTTACCTTTGTTGAAGTCTTCAGAAAGTATTGTGTACAAGAATAATTAGTTCACTTGATATACAGGACGGAATAATCTAAAGAACACTTTCACAACACGACTCTGAACGTTCTTCTTAATCCAGCTACATGGAAGCATGGATAAATTTTAAAAGTTTAATTAAAAAAGCATTTAACAATAAATTCTTGACAAACAACTTAATACACTGTACAGCTACATATATGGAGGTTGTTTTACTTCAAAAGATTTGAATGTTTGCCCATCCAGTCCTGAGATTATGTATAGCCCTGTCATACAGCACAGCCAGCCTGGTGACCTGGGTTTTCTAGGTTGAAATGAAGTAATACAGCTAGGTCACCTCTCTACTCCCAGCCTGTAACTGGACAGTGAAGGACAGCAATTTCTCCTCCTGTCAGTATGTTCCTTGTCACATGTTGCACATATGAATGCGTGGTTGTTCTGCCCCTCCCTCTCCCAGTGCTGCTGTACAGGGGCTACGGCTGGATTCACTCCTATGCATTTTTGGTGCTTTTTGCATTTTGCAGATTTGCACTACAGTCCATCTAACATGGTTTTCTATGGAACACGTTCTGTAGTGCAAATCTGCAAAATGCAAAAGGAACAAAAAATGCATAGGTGTGAATCCAGCCTAAAAGAAGGGGTAAATTAGGTTAATATCATTCATTTACACCAATTGCATTTAAAATATATTTATTGATCAATTAATAAATACATATGTAGCTGGGTGATCTCCCGCTCTTCCCCATCCCCTGCTGCTGGAATCTGTGAAATTAGCGGGCTGTGTGTGCAGCAGATACCTCTCACCCCGCTCTTCCTTGGTGTGCAGCTTCAGAGCAGCTCTGTGTGTGATCCCCCGCTCGCTCCCCTTTCCTCCTGACAAGCATTAGAGGAACCAATCTGGAAAGGCTGGAAGAGGAACATGGGACATGTAGTCCCCTTGGGAGCACTGCCCACTGAAAGTAACAGGGTCTGAACTACAGCCCCCACCAGACCCTGCAGAAGACGGAGTTGAGGGGAAAGAGTTGCATTTTCTCAGGCTGTAGAGGACACAGCTTTATCTTGCCATGAAGGAGCCTGGAAAGTGCACACCACTGTCCAGTTTTCACTACCTTTGCTGCATAACTGCAGCCTGAGCAGAATCTGGATTGTGCAGATGTGCGGACAGCCAGAGCCTAATCATTGTGTGTGACTGGATGGTGAGCTGCAATATCTTTGGGAATCCTGAGCTCCTGCTGTTGGAATTTACTATCTGCTGCTAGAGAAACTGAGCCCTTTAGGAACTGACTATACAACCATCTAGTAGCCTTATTGCTGCCTACAGGCTCGACTAGGACCATTCTTATGTGTGCCAATGGTACAATTGGGCCCATACGCTAGCCAGTTAAGAAGTTATTTCACAACCTCTTTGACCGACTGCAATTTTGGAGCACTAATGCACTTTATCTTTAGATTGTGTCCTCTCTATAATTGATTATCACTCCATATGATGTCACGTCATTAACTTGTATTGTTCTTTTTGCAAGCGCTGCTTATACATTTATTCCAATTTTGAGGTTGTAGCCCCTTTGTAACAGCAGCTGCATTGTTTCATTCACTTAGTGTGAGTTTCTTATATAGTTTATTCATTATTTTATTGTGGTTCAATATTCTGCAAGTGCTGTTAAAGTCTTCCATTTATTTTTGAGGTTTAGTACCTTTGTAATAGCTGCTGCAGTTTATTCATCTTTTCATTTATTCACCTAGCGCAAGTTTTTAATTAGTATACACAGATACGAAATTAGGACTACCTTTCAGGGGACATTGCACCATATGCTAGCCATTCTCCTAGAGTGCACTCTAGACTATTGGCTGTCAAATAAATCAAACCCCACTGTTTGTGTCAATAGATGCACACAACCTGGCTTGGGATCGAGCCTGCATATGTGCCACCATAGGAAGTGGCTTCCTATGATGGTGCATTGAGAAGAGGAGGAGCCAAGAGGATTAGGGCCACTCTATGCAAAACCATTGCACAGAGCAGGTAAGTACATGTTTGTTATTACAAAATAACTTTACAATCACTTTAAATTCATTGTAAGTCAATTGTTAATGTGTAAATGTTTCCATCTTCCAGCTTTGGCAACTCTGAGATACGGAAAAAGAGTGGTCACTCAAAGCTTCTCTGTTTCAAACATTTGCCCATGTCTATAACTATGAAAGGCTATGAACTAGTGGCTGTTTTGCCAGAAGAAAAGCATTCTCTTTCAGTTGCACAGTTTTGGTTATGAGGTTACTGAGGTTACTATTTGGTTGGTTGAACTTAAGACAGGGAAACGTCTTTGTGTAAAAAAACCTTATAGGTTCATCAGTGTGCATCTGCATTTTCATGCAGATTTTTCATGCAAGTGTTTTTTGATGCTTGATTTTGCTTTTTTCATGCAGTTTTTATGCTTTTTTTCACGCGCCTCTATTGAGATCCACAGGCTCAAAAATGTGCATTTCGGTACCTACACCTATACTTTTTTTAAAGACGCACAGAAAAAAAATGTTCAGGTGTGATCAGGTCCATAGAAAATAATGGTAATCCTCTTGTCCTGCATTGTCGCAGGTTGGCGTGAACAAATGTACAAAAACCACTTTAACCACTTCCTTACTGGGCACTTAAACCCCTTCCTGACCAGAGGACTTTTTGCGATTCGGCACTGCGTCGCTTTAACTGACAATTGCGCGGTCGTGCGACGTGGCTCCCAAACAAAATTAACGTCCTTTTTCCCCCACAAATAGAGCTTTCTTTTGGTGGTATTTGATCACCTCTGCGGTTTTTATTTTTTGCGCTATAAACAAAAATAGAGCGACAATTTTGAAAAAAAAATATATATTTTTACTTGCTAATAAATAGCTCAATTTTTTTTTTTTACGTTTTTTTTTTTATCCTCAGTCTAGGCCGATACGTATTCTACATATTTTTAGTAAAAAAAAAAAAAATCGCAATAAGCGACTGGTTTGCGCAAAAGTTATAGCGCCTACAAAATAAGGGACAGAATTATTATTATTTTTTTTTTACTAGAAATGGCGGCGATCTGCGATTTTTATTGGGACTGCGACGTTATGGCGGACACATCGGACACTTTTGACACATTTTTGGCGCCATTCACATTTATACTGCGATCAGTGCTATAAATATGCACTAATTACTGTATAATTTTTTTTTTACTAGAAATGGCGGCGATCTGCGATTTTTATTGGGACTGCAACGTTATGGCGGACACATCGGACACTTTTGACACATTTTTGGCGCCATTCACATTTATACTGCAATCAGTGCTATAAATATGCACTAATTACTGTATAAATTTTTTTTTTTACTAGCAATGGCGGCGATCTGCGATTTTTATTGGGACTGCGACGTTATGGCGGACACATCAGACACTTTTGACACATTTTTGGCGCCATTCACATTTATACTGCAATCAGTGCTATAAATATGCACTAATTACTGTATAAATGTGACTGGCAGGGAAGAGGTTAACACTAGGGGGTGAGGAAGGGGTTAAATGTGTATCCTAATTAGTGTTCTAACTGTGGGGGAAGGGGGGTGACTGGGGGGGGTGACCGATCTGTGTCTCTATGTACAAGAGACACAGATCCGTCTCCTCTCTCCCTGACAGCACCGCTGTCTGCGAGAGCCGGGAATGAGAGATGATCTCATATGTAAACATATGAGATCATCTCTCATTGGCCGCACAGATCGCCTAGGAAACGGCCGCTCCGATTGGCCGTTCACGGCGATCTGTGACTGGCTGTGTCCAAGGGACACGGCCAGCACAGCAGTTCCCCGCTGCGCGCTCGGGAGCGCGCGCGGGGAACGCGAAAAGGGGCGGCCGTAAAAACACGGCCTCCCAGAGAAGTAGAGCCACCCTGCGGCCGTATATAGTCGTACGGCCGTCGGGAAGTGGTTAAATTGTATGACCCCCTTTAATCGTATGGAGAAAAAGGGCACGTTGAAGAACACTTGATAGTAAAGCACTGCCTTTCCTTACCTGGTTCTGCATTGTTTTCATTATAATGGTTAATGTATAGCTTACCATGATTAAAAAACAACACATGATGCAGCTACAAAGCTGATCCTTCAGTACTTTCTCTAGAAAATCCCTTCTAATGTGGCCATATGTTTGATTTAGAGGTTTAACCCTAGAGATGGAGAGAACCCAGGCATTTTAAACCAGCGACAGTAGTGTAGTTTAGTCTTCTTTGAACTTCTCATTCTTAAAGTTTCAATCTACCATATTATTTGTTGAAAGGTAGCACGTACACACGACCGAGAAACTTGGTGGGAGAGCTTTTTTGCCAAAGAAAACGGTCATGTGTATGTTTTTCATCGAGGAAACTGTCAAGGAACTCACTATCTGTTAAATGTAAAACTTCCCCTCTCCCCTGTCAGTGCCAATCAGGGTTGTATGTGCCTTACATTTGATACTCTATGTCAAATTTTTTAGATTTTTTATTGATTGTTATTTAATTGCATATATACTTGTGATGTTTATTATTATTATTACTATTTTTATATTCTATTTTATTTGTTGTATGATGTAATTTCTATCCACAGCTAGAACGTGTTGCTGCAATATTTTCGGACACCACTTCCGGACGTTCACAAACATATTCACAAACAAATGGAAAGTAAAACTGATATGCTTTTTTATGCACTTGTTTGTATGTTTCCTTCCTTTTGATTTTAACCATTTAAGGACCCCTTCACGCCGATATACGTCGGCAGAATGGCACGGCTGGGCACAATCATGCACCTGTACGTGTCTTTTTAAGCCCAGCCGTGGGGTCGCGAGTGCGCCGCCGGCGGCGCTCTCGCGACCCAGTCCGAAGCTCCGTGACCGGACCCGCAGACCCAATCGCCGCCAGTGTCCCACGATCGGTCACCGGAGCTGAATGACGGGGAGAGGTGTGTGTAAACACACCTTCCCTGTTCTTCGTTGTGACAGTGTCATTGATTGTCTGTTCCCTGATATAGGGAAAGACGATCAATGATGTCACACGTCCAGCCCCAGTTAGAAATATATATGAGGTCACACTTAACCCCTACAGCGCTCACTAGTGGTTAACTCCTAAACTGCAATTGTCATTTTCACAGTAAACAGTGCATTTTTATAACACTTTTTGCTGTGAATTGACAATGGTCCCAAAAATGTGTCAAAATTGTCCGATGTGTCCGCCATAATGTCGCAGTCACAAAAAAAATCCCTGATAGCCACCATTAGTAGTAAATAAAAAATATTTATAAAAATGCAATAAAACTATTCCCTATATTGTAAACGCTATAAATGTTGCGCAAACCAATCGATAAACGCTTATTGCGATTTTAGAATATGTATCGGCCTAAACTGAGGAAAAAAATAGTTTTTTTATATATTTTTGGGGGATATTTATTATAGCAAAAAGTAAAAAAATATTGAATTTTTTTCAAAATTGCCGCTCTATTTTTGTTTATAGCGCAAAAAATAAAAACCGCAGAGGTGATGAAATACCACCAAAAAAAAAAAGCTCTATTTGTGGGAAAAAAAGGACCCAAATTTTGGGAGCCACGTCGCACGACCACGCAATTGTCAGTTAAAGCGATGCAGTGCTGAATCGCAAAAAGGGGCAAGGTCCTTAACTTGCATAATGGTCCGGGTCTTAAGTGGTTAATTAGGGCTGTCCCAATACCACTTTTTTAAGATCGAGTACAAGTACCGATACTTTTATTTTACAATGTTTTTATTTATTTTTACTTTTCTTTATTTTTTTAAGGGGAGGACAGCGTCAGTGTGTTTTTTATTATTTTTTACAATAATTTTTTTTTATTATTTATTGCAATTATTTTTATTATGTTTTTATCAGCCCTGTTGGGAGGCTTTGGTGAGATATCAGGGGTCTTAACAGACCTCTGACATCTCCCCTTTGAGACAGGGAAAGGGACTAGGGACACAGATTCCCCAGTCCCTTTCTCAGCAGCCTTAGCTGTGCTGAAAATGAATGGAGAGAAGACAGCGGCTCCTCTCCATTCATAAACTGAAACATTGTAAACACAGTTTGACTCTGTACATTCTGAAAACGAAAGGAGCCGGATTTACCGGCTCCTACCTCCGCTCTCCATCCTGACAGTTCGAGGGGGACACAGAGCAGCACAGAGGGGGGACACGGAGGAGAAGAGAGGGGGACAGCAGCACAGAGGGGGAAATGGAGCAGAAGAGAGGGGGACACAGAGCAGCCAGCATGGAGGAGGACACAGAGGGGGACAGCAGCAGAACGGAGGGGGACTGGAGGAGGATACAGGGACAGTCAGCAGTGATCGTGTGTGGGAGAGTTACAAAAGCAGTTCAGTTACAAAATTTCACTAAAGCAGTTGAAAGCCGCGGGGGGGGGAGCGGAGAAACGGACCGGCTATTGAAACCTATACAGGGTGATCGGTGTTTGTAACTCTCCCACCGCACTGGGTAAAGCATCGGAGCATTTGCCCGAGTACAAGTACTCAGGCAAATGCTCGGTATCGGTAACGATACCGATACTAGTATTGGGACAACCCTAATTTTGATAAATATTATTTGGGTAATGCACAAGGTTGGTGCGCTTTCTCTTCATTCTTTTAGTATTGCCATATACACACTCCTAAACCTTGTAGACAGCCTTCCCAGAAGAGTTGAAATTGTTATTGCTGCAAAGGGTGGGCCAACTCAATATTGAACCCTACGGACTAATGCCGCGTACACATGATCATTTTTGGGGTTGTAAAAAACAAAATTTTTCAGGCTCTAGAAATTTTTTTTTTTTTTAACTTGATCATTAAAACGGCCTTGCCTACACACGATCGTGAAAAAAACATGCTCTAGCAAAGTGCGGTGACGTACAACACGTACGACGGCACTATAAAGGGGAAGTTCCATTCGGATGACGCCACCCTTTGGGCTGCTTTAGCTGATTTTGTGTTAGTAAAAGATGATTTGCGCTTTTCTGTCTGTTACAGCGCGATGAATGTGCTTACTCCATTACGAACGGTAGTTTCACCAGAACGAAACGAGCGCTTCTGTCTCATAACTTGCTTCTGAGCATGCGCGGATTTTTCACGTCGTTAAAGCCCACACACGACCATTTTTTACAACCCGAAAAACAACAACGTTAAAAACGCTGTGAAAAAATAGAGCATGGGGGGGGGAGCTGCGAAAGGGCGGATGCATCACTTGTCTCTCTGTGAGAGAGAGTGAGGACTAAGAAAAGGGTTGGGAAGATTTCGTGAGGGAGTTTATGGGAGGGTCCAGAGCGAATATGTATGTATTTTTTTTGTCAAGAGGATTGTATTCATGTTTGTTTTTGGCAGTGTATTTGCCCTGTGCCTTTCCATATGCTGTTTTATGTAAAGAAAAGAAAAAAACAAATAAACATATAAAGTACAAAAAAAGAAAAAATAGAGCATGTTCGGGTTTTTCAGAACCCAAAAAATGCTCTGAAGCCCACACACGATCGTTTTTAATGACATTAAAAAAAATGTAATTTTTTTACAACCTGAAAAATGATCGTGTGTATGCGGCATTAGACTAGAATGCCATTAAAGTTCATGTGTGTGTAAAGGCAGGAGTCCCAATACTTTTGGTAATATAGGACCAGATTGACGTAGCCCGGGCGCAACTTAACTTTTCCGATTTAAGTTACACCGCCGCAATTTTTCCAAGTTAGTGCCCGATCCACAAAGCACTTACCTGGAAATTTGCGGTGGTGTATCCTAAATCCGGCCGGCGCAAGGCGGGCCAATTCAAATGGGGCGAGTCTCATTTAAATTAGGTGCGCTCCCGCGCCGGACGTACTGCGCATGCTCCCGACGCAAATTTCCCAACGTGCTTTGCGCAAAGTTACGATGCGCCGAGGTTTTGTGAAACGCGACAGGTAAAAAAAAGAAAAACGTTGCATCGGGAAAAAAAGAGTTGCGCCGGGAATTTTTTTTTTTTTAAAAATTGACAGCGACGCGGGAAAGACGGGTACACTTTTACATGGTGTACTAACTTTACACTTTGTAAAAGGTACCCTATCTTTGCGACGGCAAACTAACACTTACGGCGACTTAACGTAGGGAAAAAGCTTTGTGGATCTCCGTAAGTGCTAATTTGTATACCCGACGCTGGTTTACGACGAGAACTCCCCCCAGAGGCGGCCGCGGTACTGCATCCTAAGATCCGACAGTGTAAAACAATTGTCGGATCTTAGGGATATCTATGCGTAACTGATTCTATGAATCAGCCGCATAGATAGAAACAGGGATACGACGGCGTATCAGCAGATACGCCTGCGTATCCCTTTTGTGAATCTGGCCCTTAGTGTATATATATAGATATATATATATATATATATATATATATATATACACACACAAGCAAATTGTTTGAATTTGTCGCCAATCTCCGCCCCCGTGCGTCGCAACGTCGCAGGGAACGGAGCTCGGCGGCACTCGGGCACTGTGTGAATCGAGTGAGGAGACATCGCAGGATCCAGGGGACAAGGTAAGCAACTTTGCCTGGATCCTGCAATGCGATCCCGAGTCTGGCTCGGGGATACCGCTAATGGTACTGAAGTTCCACCCCGAGCAAGACTCGGGAATACCGCTAGGCAGGTTAAGGATAAGGAATTACTGATCTTCTACCAAAAGCACTGATTTATGTACCGTATTTGCCGGCGTATAAGGCGACCGGGCGTATAAGACGACCCCCTAATTTTACAGTTTTTTAAAAGATTTTTTGCCTGTATTCACCGTATAAGACGACCCCCCTTCCGAGGCTTCCGATGCTTCATATTTCTTCCTGCTGGAGCCATATTCTTCTTCATTCTTGCTGAAGTTGAAGCCAATCACGGTGAGTGATGTATTCTACTAATGAATACAAAGCCTGCTTGGATTGGCAGAGGCTGTAACATCATCAGCCCACGCTTCTCTGACTCTCAAAGCCAATCCGAGCGGCTACTGTATGTAGGCACTCTGATTGGCAGAGGTTGTTACCCCAATCCGAGCAGGCTCTGTATTCATTTGAATACATCGCTCACCGGGATTGGCTAATCGGTATATACTGTATGTAGCCGAAGCTACATACAGTATTAACGCACATCCAGCAGGCATCCGAGCAGCTGACCCGGCGTATAAGACGACCCCTGCTTTTTGGCCAGTTGTTTTTAAGTGTGAAGCCCCATACACACTAAGGCCCCGTACACACGACAGAGGAACTCGACGTGCTTGGCACGTCGAGTTCCTCGTCGAGTTTTGGGATGAAGCCGCCGAGGAGCTCGGCGGGCCGGCTTCTCCCATAGAAGAACGAGGACAACGAGAAAATAGAGAACATGTTCTCTATTTTCTCGTCGAGTTCCTCGGCGGCTCCATCGAGCCAAAACTGTACAGACGACAGAGTTTCTTGGCAGAATCCGGGTTTTGACCGAGTTTCTCGGTGAATTCTGCCGAGAAACTCTGTCGTGTGTACGAGGCCTATCAGTTTTCCTGCTGGTTTTCTCTTCAGGTTTACCAAAACCATGTAGTACAAGGACCTGCCTGATTGCATTCAAATTGAAACGCTTAACCTCCCTGGCGGTATGATTCTTTCAGAAAAAACATGCTGAAAGCGGTACCATTATTTGCAAGGAAATTTGGTGTTTTATATTGTAGGTCTGTGATTTTTAGAAATAACTCACTAAAATCTGACCAAACAAGCTTCTAATAGGCATCCCGGGTATGACATTTTTTTAAAAACAAAATTATAAATTATAATATAATAAATAATTATAAATAATTATAACAAATAATAATATAATTATAATAAAAATTATTCAATAATGTAATCAAATCAAAATCACTGAAATTTGCTCAGTTGCAGAATTGTTACTGTCATTATTTTTTTTTTTTTATGACGAATTTCCCCACAAATCGCTATCGCACAATTCTGCAAGTGATTATAATTTATTATCGCTGTTTTTTAGCTGATCTAAAACTATTTTTGACATAAAGGGACACTTTTGGTTGCTATGGACAATCTACAGTTTGCAGGGAGAAAGAAACGTTTTTATTATATAAAAGTACATGCATGACACTGGGCAGACCACTAGGGACAAGGGGGGTGTGTTTTTTTTACATACAGTACTGTAATCTATAAGATTATAGTATACTGTATGTAATGTGTTTGTTTACTTTTTTGAATTTGGCGCCGTTCTCCGTCCCCGTGCGTCGTAACGTCGCAGGGAACGGAGATCGGCGTCACACGGAGGCACTGTGTGAATCGAGCGAGGTCCTGCTCGCTCACACAGCGCGGTGGCATCGCTGGATCCAGGGACAAGGTAAGTAAAACTCCCTGTACATCCAGCGAGGCGAGCCCGAGTCTGACTCGGGGTTACCGATCCTAGCCCAAAAATCTCACCCCGAGTCAGACTCGGGAACACCGCCCAGGAGGTTAAGGTTTGACCTCATATTAGATGGTTTTGGTAAACCTGAAGAGAAAACCATCAGGAAAACTGATAGTGTGTATGGGGCTTCAAAGGTAGTCTTATACGCCAGCAAATACAGTAAATTTGCTATTCAAAAATTATATTTATCTCCCTATTGTTTAAATGGAAAACAATAAGAAAACATTAAAAAAAATAATCTCTCAGCAGTGAAAAAAACTTTGTTTTAGTGGCTAAAACTCAACAGCTAATGGAAATAAACTTAACAAATTTACTAACCCCTAAATCATAGGTGGGTTATATAAGGGTTGGGATTTAGGAAAAATAAGTGTAGTATTTACATGGTTTTATTTTGGTCAAAAAGTGTAACAAGGTTATCATATAAAATGACTGTGAATAGCTAGTATAACATGTTTCCATTTTTTTATAAGGATATATTGCATATTAAAAAAATCTTCTAATAAGAGAAAAAATCCAATGTAAAAACTTTCATGAACAAATATAAGAAAATTGGGAAATCTCCTATGAAATCCTCTTACTCACAGTAATCAAATCGCAGCACATGGTCAATCGGAAATAAAGCCTAAGGCCCCGTACACACCATAGAATCCATCCGCTGAAAAATCCCAGCAGATGGGTTTCAGCGGATAGATCCTATGGTGTGTACACGCCAGCGGATCTGTTTCCGCGGATATTTCTCCCCTGGGATGGATTCCAGCAGATCGAATATTTGCTGACATGCCAAGCAAATCCATCTGCTGGAATCCATCCCAACGGATGGATCCGCTGGTCTGTATATGCTCACCGGATCCATCCGTCCGAAGGGATCCCCCGCATGCGTCGTAATGATTCGACGCATGCGTGGAATTCCTTATATGACAGCGTCGCGCACGTCGCCGCGTCATAATCGCGGCGACGGCGCGACGCGTCATCGCCAGAGGATTTCGGCGCGGATTTCAATGCGATGGTGTGTACACTCCATCGCATGAAAATCCGCCGAAATCCTCGAGAGGATTTATCCGCGGAAACGGCCCGCTGGACCGTATTCGCGGATAAATTCTCTCGTGTGTATGGGGCCTTAGACAGCAGACCTGGACACGTGTTGTGCTCATATGGTGAATGCTTCTTCAGAATGATCTGCACTGAAATATGTTCTCTATAACCTATTTATTAATAAAGGGAGGACTTTCTTTTTAGCAGCCAAGTACAAAAAAAGCACTCAATAAAGGCAGCAGTTAACCACTTAAAGCTGGAGTTCACCTGAAAAACAATTTTTAACATTAGATTGAGGCTCATTTTGTCAAGGGGAATCGGGTGTTTTTTTTTAAATCGAAGCAGTACTTACTGTTTTAGAGATAGATCTTCTCCGCCGCTTTCGGGTATGGTCTTCAAGACTGGGCGTTCCTATTTGATTGACAAACTTCCGACAGGCTTCCGACGGTCGCATACATCGCGTCACGAGTAGCCGAAAGAAGCCGAATGTCGGTGCGGCTCTATATGGCGCCTGCGCACCGACGTTCGGCTACTTTCGCAAAATCGTGACGCGATGTATGCGACCGTCGGAAGCCTGTCAATCAAATAGGAACGCCCAGTCCCGCAGCCCATACCCGGAAGCGGCAGAGAAGATGTATCTCTAAAACGGTAAGTACTGCTTCGATTTAAAAAAAAACACCCGATTCCCCTTGACAAAATGAGCCTCAATCTAATGTTAAAAATTAAGTTTTTGGGTGAACCTCCACTTTAAGCCCCGGACCAAAATGCAGCTAAAGGCCCAGGCCAGGTTTTGCGATTCGGCACTGCGTCGCTTTAACAGACAATTGCGCGGTCGTGCGACGTGGCTCCCAAACAAAATTGACGTCCTTTTTTCCCCACAAATAGAGCTTTCTTTTGGTGGTATTTGATCACCTCTGCGGTTTTTATTTTTTGCGCTATAAACAAAAATAGAGCTACAATTTAAAAATAAAAATATCACCAAAAAAGATATAAAACATATTTTTGATAAACGTCTTGGAGGTGTGTTTGGGTTGTCGTTATCCTGTTGGAATAATGCCCTGCAGCCCAGTCTCTAAAGGGAGGGGATCATGCTCTGCTTCAGTATGTCACAGTACATGTTGGCATTCATGGTTCCCTCAATGAACTGTAGCTCCCCAGTACCGTGTTCTATCGAAGAGCCTGCGCATGTGCAGTACGGAAGGCCACTCAAGCTGATTTCAGGATCATCTGGCATGACGTCATATATGCCGTTATATGTTTACCGGCTCCCCTCCATCCCACTGTGTGCCCGCAGCAGCTGCTGGCAGGAGAGGAAGGAAGCTGGCCATGCTGTGGGTAAAATAGGTGCACAGGGAGGCCCGGAAAGCAGAGGGAGTGGGCACAGATGCTAGAACAGATCCCCCTGCAGCACAGCTGAATAGCAGAAGAGAAGCTGGCCACACTACAGGGGAAGGCAGACAAGGATAGGTGTCTGCAGTAAGGTAGTACAGCTGGCCCTCCTGCTCAGCTGGTGCCTAGGCCCCCTTCTTAACTGATGTGGTCTGGGCACGTATAGGAGGGCTGTCTGTTCTGCTTCCGAGGGAGCATAATTGATGAACATAAACCCTACCTAACAACCCCTGGGTAGGACTACCGATAAAAGCAGACTCACATAATAGCACAATGGGAAAACCAGGGCAGCAGTAACATCTATATATGTGTAAATAATAATGCGCTAAATCAACTGATTAAGTGAAGTGTCAACACATCAAAATTACTGGAGGAGAAAGACAATATTATACAAAGAATATAAAAGGAAAAAAGAGTTCCAAAATTCATTAATAAATCGTCCCTTGATGCTACAATCCCAGAGCAACTCAGCTACACCTTCCCAGACCACACATACATAATGTGTGAGATTTCAACAACTTGATGATGTGATAATCAAACTCGTCAGGTCAGAGTGTGCTTTCCACCAGGTATTCACGTGCTCAAATATGCAGAGAAAAGGGAGAAAGAAAAGACCAATGGTGTGATACCGTAGATAAAATACTGGCGTCTCACAATACTCAGAATATCACTCACGAATCCTCGGTAACATAAAGGCTTCAACGTATGTGCATGTGTGCTGCTCAGCTTGTCAGGCTCCTCATCCGGCACCTCCGTGCGTCCCGTCACTCAAGCTCCTCCCCCACGCGTATCGTCACTGGACACGTGACTTAATCATGGGTCAATGTGTGACTGAGGCTTGCTTAGGCTATAAATAGCCAATCACACGCTCGCATCAGCGCAAACGGACCAATGGGGAGGTACCAATGACTACATCATTGCAGAAACACCACAACGTCTCGGCAATTGCGGTTTATCAAAAAATAGTAATTAACATATTTTAATATGATATAAGTAAAAACAATTGACTTAAAAGCGCTGACTTTAAAAACAATAGGAATATATCTCAAATTCTGGTAAAAGTCCGTCCAGCATGGACTGAAACCAATCACATGAGCATATGCAATCAACATCCCGTGGTATTCATCTAGCTGAATACCACAGATATACCACTAACACAGAAGCAAAAATTAAAATTAAGAAATTGCACTGAGATCCCACAATGTATATATAAAAAGGGTACTCCAATCATATTCGCATTATACATATATTGCACATATGAGTAGTTCATGCTCCTGGTCACATACCCCGATCACCACTAAAGGATAAATAGCACCAAGAGCATGCAGTTGAAGTTCTGATGACTACCTTACAACTATATAATAAATTAATATAACAAATCAATAAATTAATATAATAATACTATATACAAGAGCGCTGCACCACTAACCAACAAGTGGACACACACTCATATGTAAGTAGGACCTCATTGAATATAAAGGATGTATGTGAATATATAAATATATTAAAAATATTAAAAGTTAAAAATCAGATATAAAACAGTTAAGATCAAAGTCAATGTTGAGGCCATTCGGAGAGAGCGATCCCATCTCATGAATCCATCTGGATTCAGCTTTACTAATCTCTCTCACCCTATGGCTTCCTCTCCAGTGGGGGCTATATTTTTGTATGCCCCAAAATTTCAAACCCTTTGGGTTCCCTTGATGACATAACTCAAAATGACGGGAGACATTATGTTTTGGGAATGCCTTTAGAATATTCTCTACATGCTCTCTTAATCTTTTCCATAAAGGTCGTTTAGTGCGGCCTATGTATTGTAGAGAGCACGGGCACTCTAGGACATACACAACGCCCTCTGTTCTGCAGGTGATAAGGTCATCAATATTATACTCCTTCTTGGTGACATTTGAAGAGAACTTAGTACATTTCTGACCATTAAAATTGGTATTCTTACATGCAAAGCACCTCTTGCATGGAAAGAATCCCTTTCCCTGAAAGAAGGTAAGTGCATTATTCTTTATTGGAGGATCAGGAAAATTTTTGGCTACTAGGTCCCTCAAGGTGGGAGCTCTCCGATATACTACCCTGGGGTTCATAGGTAAAATACCCTGTAGCTGCTGGTCAGCTCTTAGAATTGGCCAGTACTTTTTAAAAATTGCTTCCAACTGTTTGTGTTGGACAGTGTAGTTCAGGATGATCGGAGGATTATTATCCATTGGATCAGATTTCACTTTGTCCTGAATGAGAGAAGATCTTGGTGTCTCATATACTTTACGGATTTGCTCCTGGATAAAGTCCTCATTATACCCTTTATTCACAAACTTTGTTCCTATAAATTTAGCTTGCTCCAGATATACTTCTTGGTCAGTACAATTTCTACGTATACGTAGCAGCTGTCCTTTAGGGATGTTTATTAGCCAGGGCTCGAAATGACAGCTATCCACCGGGATATAACTGTTCCGTTCCACTGGCTTAAAATATGTTTTGGTTGATATTAAATTTTCTTCTAGAGTAATTTCCAGATCCAGGAACTGTATAGTTTGATTGCTGATAGTATACGTTAAAGAAATATTTTGTTGGTTTAGATTCAAATTCTCAAAAAATGTGATTAGGGACTGTTCATCCCCATCCCAGATGACAATACAGTCATCTATGAATCTTTTGTATAAAATCAGCTGACTGGGCATATCGTTGTAAATTGCCCCCTCCTCCCACTCTGACATAAATACGTTTGCCACGCTGGGTGCATATTTAGCTCCCATTCCGATGCCATTAAGTTGCCTGTAGAACTGAGATTGATGCCAAAAATAATTATGCTGTAAACCATAAGCTAAACATCGCAAAACAAACTTTTTTTGTCTCGGGATGAGTTGGCTAAAATTATTCATCGCCCACTTGGTGGCATTGATCGCTTCCTCATGATTAATATTAGTGTAAAGCGATGCTACATCAGCTGTCGCTATCAGGAACTTATGCTGTGGGGAGATTGCTACAGATTCCAGTAACTGGATAAGATGTTTTGTATCTCTGAGATAAGCCTTGGTATGAGGTACCAAAGGCTGGATAAACTTATCAACATATTCTCCTAAACGTGAATTGATTGACTGAATCCCGTTGATAATTGGTCTCCCAGGTGGTTTTAAAGGATCCTTATGTACTTTTGGCACCGTGTATATGATAGGAACTCGACACATATCTGGATTCAGGTATTTACTTTCTCTCTTTGATAAAATTCCTTTATCTTTGCCCTTTTGTATGAGCACAGCCAATTCTTCCTTGTACTCCCCAGTTGGATTACCTGTGAGCTTAATGTACGTATTCTGGTCTTGAAGCTGATTGTTCAGTTCCTCATAGTAATAATCTTTTGACAACAGCACTATTGCTCCACCCTTATCCGCCGGTCGTATTATTACTTTCTTATTGTTCTCCAATTCCTTAATGCCTTTTTGGATAATTTTGGGATCTGGTAACCTTCTTATTTTTAATTTTTCCAAATCCTTTAGCACCATTTTGTTGAATACTTCTACGTGCTGGTTGTTGTGTACTTGAGGGTTAAACAAGGATTTGTTTCTTAATTTACTGTGTTGAATTCTGCCCGGCAAATTTCCACCAGTTTTACCTTTTACAGGTTGATTAAGCATGTATTTTTTGATGTTTAATTTTCTTGTGTATTTCTGAATATCGACGTATACATCGAATTTATTCAGATTTTTCTTAGGTGCAAATTTCAAACCCTTATCTAGTAGGGCTAGCTCAGGAGTGGTGAGCTCAACCCCACTTAGATTAATAATTCCTTGCCCTATTGGACCTTTCTTCTTTTTGGACCCTTGTCCCCCCCTGCATCCTCTCTTTCGTCGGGACTGCGAGCGTACATTGATTCTGCCCCCCGAGGTGGGGATCTGTCGTTCCGGCGATGATCTAAAAAAGACCGGGAGTATGTTTCTTCAATATAGTTGGCTAAGGGTTCATATTTGTTTTGTGTGTGAACCGGACTTTTCCTATAGTCCTGTTGGTGGTAATCACGATTTGAAGGTCCACCTTGTTGGTTGGAATATGACCCCTGATTTTGATACTGATATACATCTCTCACATCTCGAGGATCCTGACTATGGTAGTTAGTATTATGTTGGGGACCTTGCATATGTCCTCCTTGATTCCCTGTTTGATTAGGGGGGTAATACGCTTGCTGGGTATTCTTATTTTTCCAGGCTGGTTGCCTGGGGGATTTCTTATTGTTTTTTCGCCAGGGCTTGGGAGTCCTTGGCTCATTTGCCTCACTTCTGGTGGATCTAGTTTGATCGTAAGGGTAAGGGTTCGGGGGTCTGTAATAGTCATCCCCATTAGATCTCCCACCTTGTGGTGATCTAGATCTATTTATCACCGGTGGCGTAATAATCCGTACCTCTTTGTCTGGGGACGAAGATACTGAACCTCTTGCTCCCTCTTTTAGTTTCAATTGCCATTTGAATGTTTGGTGTAAACGGTAATCATTGGTATCTCTCCAATATTTCCTCTTTTTACATTGCTTAATTTCAACATCCTTATTCTCCAGGACTCTGTTTAATTGGTTCGTGAGTGATTCAAAAGGGGGGGTGTCCTTAAAACTTTCCAAGGACACTTTGCATTCAGCTAATTCCTTGTTAATGACAGTCAGCTTACGTTGTTTTCGTTTGACCAACAGCTGCATTAATTCCAACCCCTTCTCATTGAAAAATTTATACCACTCCTCAATGGAGTCCCCGTCCATTAGTCCATCATTGATGGGGACCTCCCATCTCAATCTTCTAGGGTGCTGCAGAAACATCTAGTGGTGCTGCAGAAACTAAAGAAAACATCTTACCAGATGTATAAGAATATAATCCTAACACCTTGTTACACAGTGCTTTAGCAAACCAAATGCCATACCATATTGGCTTACATTCACTTTAGGTACTCCCCACCTCATGGCAGCCATATTTTTTTATTTGTACATGCTGTGCTTCCTGGCCTGGAGCAGAGTATATTTGTGTTACTCGATTCCTTCTATGTTAATGCACACTTATGGCCACTTGAAATACATAACTATTTGTTGAAAATTAATTAGTTTTTTTTCCAGTGCACTTAACATGCAACTGGTAATACAATACATTTTCCTTTAGCTCTGTTCTGAAATGTGTTCACTTATTGCAGATATTCAACAAGGAGATAGTTTACACTGTCTGTCCTACAGAATATGCCAAGAGGATGCAGGTACAAATGGATATGCTGTAAAAAAAAAGACACCACAGCAAGCATGCATAATGAGAAAATCCTTACAGAAATATTGTCATGTACACTAAATGTTAAACTAAAAACACAAAAACGAATACAATACTCACTGAATGTAAAATAGTCCCTTTAATGCAGTTCTACATCTCTAATCCCTAAATTACCTTTGTAATCTTTCATCGTCAAGTGAAAGCATGCTTGGAACTACAGTATATGACATAATTCTTTCAAAAAAAGAATGCATGTTTTACAGCAGAAGTCTGATAACAATATATAGAAAGTACTCGTTAAAGAGAGAAGTATCTTCGCTCTGTGATCTGTCAACTAAATTTAGCCAAGCTTGATCTGGTCCGCAGATGTCCTTTTGTCCTTTGTCCCTTGTTGGGATTAAACATGCTTTCTATGTGCGACAGGCTGCCTGACCTACTTTATATTTCTGAATTTATTTTTGGTTCCACAGAAGATAATAAAAGTTTATGAACCTGTTTAATGAGTGTGTACAGCATACCTTTGGATAAATGTAAGGATGTAGGATATTATGTATCTGGATCCTTGGTACGGCAGGAATAGACTACATTGGGATTTCTTCTGAAGCAAAACTGAAAAAAAATAAGAAACAATTTGGGAAAATCAGATAGCATTTTATACGTCGAGAATGAGGAACTGGTATTCCCCACCAGGGCTTCCTTTGCACATATGATGGCAACAATTTGAACTTGGAAAGGTTCAAATGGAAAGAGAAGCCTGGAGCAAGAATAAATAAAATGCATGGGCGGAGGGCTGGCATGACTAGGGAATCAGGGTACTTTAGTAGGAAGTTAGGGATTGGTGGTTTAATATGTGAAAGAATTTGGCTCATGTATGGAGGCATGAGGTTGCCAACATCTCTGTATCAATTGAAAAAGATGAATACCTCTAAATGAGGTGAGATTTTTCGGGCAACCAAAAAAATATTGTGACAACTAGGTCATAAAAATATATAAATTTTAATACATTAGTTTACAGCATAAACATTTCATAATGACAACATTATTTAAAAAAATGAAAGATTTCAGGATAGAGAAAATTGTTACTGCTAGAGGATCACCACACACCCCAGGACTAAGCTAAGGGTATAGGTGATCATTTATCCGACGCGTTTCAGATGTCTCAATAATACATCTTTCTTCAGGGAATAGAAAGCAGCAAGAGTTTTTCCTAAAACAAAAGAAGGGTATATAATAACATACATATAAAATATATACCTGTGACCAAAGATTTGTTTTTTGACATTTGCAGCATGTAGAAAAAAGGGGGGGAGAGATGGAAAGCTCAATATGTAAAAGGAAGTGGAACTCACCCCTTTCCAGACACAGAGCGCCTAGATCATCCCCATGGAGCTTGTGTGTGAGCCGCAATCAGAGCGACCAAACCAGATGGTATGCTTAATGTCCATAACGATCCCCCAATCCAGAGGACTCCATAACCATGGGGGGGTGGAGTAACATAAGTCTCCACAAAAGAGTCAGCAGTCATGGAACAATAAGAGATGTAATGGCTGGGGAGAGATTTAGGTAGATATGTACAGGGAGGGTATTAGATTCTTCACTAGAAAGTGAGACCAAAAATAGAAACAATCTCCCTAAAGTGTACTTACCACTCCCAGTGCATCAGCTCAAATAAAGGTGAACGACCATTCCAGTCATAAAAACCAAACTTGACCAGAAGCCAAAATAACCTCCAACTCCAACAGGGGAAGGGAGGAAAATGAATGCTGACAGGAACCCCCCTGACTTCCCTTTATACTTACTTTAAGGATGATGGACCTCAGGTGTGGATGATCCACTCACTCTGGCGATATAACAGCTGTTCCTTGAATGGGGTAATTGGTTGTGGGTGGAGCAGTGGATAGACATTGGGGCTCAACTAGCGTGATTCCTATCCTCCAAATCCCCCATGTTTGGCGTGCAAACAGCGCGCCCACTACTGACGTCAGCGTCAGGTGGCCGAGCTCTAATCAATCAGGGCACGACACCGTGGCCATGCCGCTGGTGACGCGCATCCTGCGCGTCACACAGCACATGACCCACGGCGTCTAGTGTGATCACAGAATCCCAAAAGGTCATGTGACAGCAGCGCACCCAATCAGGTGCACGGGATGTCAGATGACTGGACATGAGCGCAATACACACATTGGAGCCACCCACTGTGCGCGTCACAGCGACGCGAATGAAGTGCGCTCAACAACCGGACAGGGGAAAATAAAGAAGTGTCCGCACAGAAGGAGCGGAAAATACTGCCCACTCCAAAGAGCCGAGTAGTCCATGGGTTTAAACGACAGCAATAAAATTGCGGTTTCGGGACATCATTGGACCAGGGAACCAGGGGAGATAAGGGGGTCAGAGGATAAATGCAGGGCAAGTAAAATGGGACCATTGGAGGAACGCTTCATGAAGCGGGGGCGAACTCCTGAGAATAGGGCAAAGATATTCACTATGCCTAGATATTTCAGAACTGACGGATGAAGAGGTCTGACAGTTGAAAGGGAGATAAAGTCACCACTGCCGGGTAGGAGAGAGCCTCTAGGGCATGAAATGCCCCTGGGGCGGGCACAAAAGTGCTACTCTCCCCCGGCAGTGGATGGAGGAGCCCTCTTGTGATTGGTTGAGGTGGGACCATCACGGACATCAACAACATCCAGAAGAGGCCGGTGAAGAAGCGGTACCTAACACATATGGCTCCTAGTTGGAGAACCACAGGGTGCACTGTCAACAAATCATCAATAGTTGATCACAGGTTTACAATCAAAAATTTCATGTATAAATCCAAAAAAAACTTTTTAACTCATACATTTACAGAATCAAAATCATACAATAATTTATAAATATAAATCCTACTTATTACAAATCTCAACCTAAGGCCCCAGTATCCCAAAGGGTTAGAAAGAAAGAGGCGGGGGGGGGGGGGGAAATTTTGGGAAAAAGGACAATTTTAACAGTTGGTCGGTTCAGGAAAAGGGGGAGGGGGAAGGGGCAGGAGGATGATCTCCCAGTAGCATGTGGGGACTAGTCCGTTTTCCCTGAACTGAACCCCTCTAAGAAGGGCCTAAAGCTCTCCATCTCGTTGAGTCCTGGGAAGGTTGTAGCTTTAAGGCGTCTAATCCAGCGCATCTCGCGCTGGAGAAGTACCTTGTTCCAGTCCCCCCCACGTAGAGGAATATGTATTCTGTCAAGAACGGAAAAGTTGACTTTGGGCATATGGTACCCATGTGCTTTGGCCACGTGTCTCCCAAGGGGTAAATACAAATTGCCAATTCTCATGGAATGCATGTGTTTTTCCACTCTTTTATAAAAAGGTTGTTTGGTCTTGCCAACGTAGAAGGAACCACACTGGCACTGCATGAGGTAGACTACTCCCCGTGTGGTACAGTTGGCAAAATGTTTTAACGAGAGAGTCTCCCCATTGGGCAATGCCAATGTGGTCCTCCTACCAATGACCTCACATTGCGCGCAGTGTCCACATGGGAAAGTCCCATGGGTCTTGCAGGGGTCTTTGGCAGAGTTGCCTTTGTATTCACTCCGGACCAAGATAGTCCCCAGTGAATCCGCACGTTTAAACGTAAGCTGAGGTCTATCCAAGAGTAAATTTTGGAGGATGGGGTCCTCGGTGAGTATAGGCCAAAATTTTGTTATTATTCTTCTAATTCTTGCATGCTCATTTGAGAACCCCAAAATGATCCTTGAGTTGTTTTCTTCAGATCTGACATTTTGTGATTTGGTTTTAAAAATCAACTTGCGTCTGTCTAAGGCTTTAACTCTGTTAAACGCTTTCCGGAGACAGGTTTTGGTGTATCCCCTGGCGGATAGCCGGAGAGAGAGTGCATTGCATTGTTCGTGGAAGTCATCTTCCATCGAACAGTTTCTCCTGATTCTAAGAAACTGGCTATAGGGTATAGACCTCTTGAGGGGTTCGGGGTGAAAGCTACCCGCATGTAATATGGTATTCCCAGCGGTCTCTTTCCTAAATAGGGTGGAGTAAATTTTACCATCGGGGTCTTTTTTGATTTTGATGTCCAAAAAGCTGATTTCTGATTGATCATGAGACATGGTAAAGAACAAATTAAATTTGTTGATATTCATAAGTCTCAGAAGTTCGTCGAGGCCACTTTGCGGTCCATCCCAAATAATAAAAATGTCGTCGATGTAACGCTGCCAAATTAAAATATGGGCAGCGCACATCGACGCATTCTCTCCCAGGAGGAAATCCCGCTCCCACTCCCCCAGGTACAGGTTGGCGTAGGAAGGCGCACAGCACGTTCCCATAGCCACACCCTGTACCTGGAGGTAGTGGGAGCCCTGGAAGAGAAAGGTGTTGTGGTACAAAATAAATTCTAACATAGTAAGGATGAAGACGTTGAACTTGAAATCAGTGGTTGGCTGCTGCTTGAGAGCCTGTTCAACAGCCCTCAACCCAAATGAATGGGGAATGCTGTTGTACAGGGTCTCAACGTCGACGGAGACCAAAATGGCGTCCGTCGGTATCGTCATATCTTCAAGCATCTGTAAAAGATGTATAGTATCTTTGGTGTAAGATGGTAGGTTGAGAACGTGTGGTCTCAAATATTGGTCAATGACCTCACTGACACCTTCAGAGATTGAGCCATTACCCGATATTATGGGTCTCCCTGGAGGGTCCACAAGGTTTTTGTGGACCTTAGGGAGAGCATAGAAGGTGGGTTGTCTGGGATGTGGGACCCTTATAAAGTCCCATAAGTCTTTAATTATGACTCCTCGATGAAAGAAGTCATCGACGAGGTCATAAAATTGTTTATTGAAGCCATCAACCTGAGCTGGCGTAATTTTGAGATAACATTCTTTATTATTTAGAATTTTGAGACACATTCGCTCATAATTACTGTTGTTCATCAAGACCACATTTCCCCCTTTGTCAGAGGCTTTGATAGTAATATCTGGAAGATTTCTAAGAGTTTTCAAAGCTAGTTGTTGTTCGGAACTTAGATTTGAATGGACACTGTCCTTTTTCATAGCTTCAAGCTCTTTGGCAGTTTCTCTGACAAAGTGGGAAATGGCTGGATTTTGATTAAGTAAAGGAAATTTATTTGATCTTCGTTTGAATCTGGACATTGGATCCTTATTTATGATGTTATCCTCATTATCCATTTCCTCCAAATCCTCATCATCCCAAGCTCCATCCAATGTCTCATTCTCTTGAAGCAGGAGATTTAGATCCCTAAGGGCTTTGAAATCTGCTGCCTTAAGGTTGGGGGCCAGTTCTTTAAGTGGATCAATATGTTTTGCATATAGGCTTTTGTAAAATAGCCTACGGGCAAACAAATAAATGTCTTTAACAGCATCAAATATATTCGTACCCATATTGGGACAGAAAGAAAGTCCCAATGACAAGACCTCGTGCTCTACAGCTGTGAGGCTGTGGGAGGAAAGATTGATGATGTTCAGACCTCCTCCTGATTTAGATTCGGTAGTGTAGGGGGTATATCCATTATTGTTAGATTGGGGGATGCTGCTGGCATCCCCCTTTTGTCCAAAAAATTATCCAATGCAGTACGTTGTGTTTTGGGAATGGCCCCACTGTCTTTTTTGGGGAAAAGTCTGCTTCTACTGGATGGTGGATCCTTGGTGTCCCCATCAATTACTTCACTCGAGGGAGTCGTTTTTTTTTCTAGGATTATTAGTAACCTGAGATAATTGTGGTACTATTGCGGCCTTTTTATTGGCCTGTTTGACTTCCCCTTCGAGGTTTTGTTTGAAGGAGGCCCCTTTCCTTTTTGATGCTACACGCCCCGTATTGGAGGACATGGAGGAGGAGGAGTTTGATGGGGTGTCAGAGGAGTAGTCTTTATGTATACCATCTACTTTACTATTTTTCTTGGGATTTTGGTTTCTAAATCTTTTAATGTTGTCCCATTTATATGCTCTCCCTTCACGAAATGCGTTTTTGTCTCTCCAGTACTTTTTTTCTTTTTTAATCAAAATTGATTTACTGAAGGTTTCCAAATGCTCCTTGAGTTTTTGTTCAAGATTGGCATATTCCTCTAAGGATTTTAAGGGAGTCAGGTTAGCGTAGAGGGCTTCAATTTCTTTATCCAGCACTTGAAGCTGCTGACGATATTCGTTTTGTAGCAGTTGCATTAGGTTTTTGGAACATTCATCTAGTCTGGCCTCCCAATTACTTTTAAGCTCCTTGCTAATTGTATTCAAAATCGGAAAGATCTGAATACGTAATCCAATTGGATTAATGTGTTCACTAATGTATCTTTCCATGGACTGTATATGCCAATGCAAGGCAGCTTTTTTCTCAAGAACCTTGGTCAGGTTAAAGAAAAGGGATGCCAGATCAGATGTAAGTTGTTCCTTACCTTGGTAGTTCTTTTCAATTTGGGTCATGAGTTCTTCCCATTGACCACCCTTGAGATCCCCCATGATGTAGTGGCACCGTCCTAATCGCCCTTCCTAACCACCAAAAACAAGAAACGAAAAACAAAACCAAAAAAAACAAAAAAACAAGGGGGGGGGGGGGGGGGGGGGGGTTTTGGCGAGAAATGTTTTAGACAAAGACAATCATAATTTCTAATCCTCCAGGGAGGAAACCCAAAAACATGTGTGAAAGTGGGTGATTTAAACAGGCTCTGGACCCTGTTCTCATGGAATTACCCAATAGAGTCCAGGGTGAAATATAAACCAGAGTCTGAAAGAAGAAAATTGTTTCTTTAGAAAAAAGTAGGATCCATGCCAAGATACATGAGCCTAGCGAGGTATGTGGGTGTATTATCCACCCTATAATTTATGAAAGAATTTGGCTCATGTATGGAGGCATGAGGTTGCCAACATCTCTGTATCAATTGAAAAAGATGAATACCTCTAAATGAGGTGAGATTTTTCGGGCAACCAAAAAAATATTGTGACAACTAGGTCATAAAAATATATAAATTTTAATACATTAGTTTACAGCATAAACATTTCATAATGACAACATTATTTAAAAAAATGAAAGATTTCAGGATAGAGAAAATTGTTACTGCTAGAGGATCACCACACACCCCAGGACTAAGCTAAGGGTATAGGTGATCATTTATCCGACGCGTTTCAGATGTCTCAATAATACATCTTTCTTCAGGGAATAGAAAGCAGCAAGAGTTTTTCCTAAAACAAAAGAAGGGTATATAATAACATACATATAAAATATATACCTGTGACCAAAGATTTGTTTTTTGACATTTGCAGCATGTAGAAAAAAGGGGGGGAGAGATGGAAAGCTCAATATGTAAAAGGAAGTGGAACTCACCCCTTTCCAGACACAGAGCGCCTAGATCATCCCCATGGAGCTTGTGTGTGAGCCGCAATCAGAGCGACCAAACCAGATGGTATGCTTAATGTCCATAACGATCCCCCAATCCAGAGGACTCCATAACCATGGGGGGGTGGAGTAACATAAGTCTCCACAAAAGAGTCAGCAGTCATGGAACAATAAGAGATGTAATGGCTGGGGAGAGATTTAGGTAGATATGTACAGGGAGGGTATTAGATTCTTCACTAGAAAGTGAGACCAAAAATAGAAACAATCTCCCTAAAGTGTACTTACCACTCCCAGTGCATCAGCTCAAATAAAGGTGAACGACCATTCCAGTCATAAAAACCAAACTTGACCAGAAGCCAAAATAACCTCCAACTCCAACAGGGGAAGGGAGGAAAATGAATGCTGACAGGAACCCCCCTGACTTCCCTTTATACTTACTTTAAGGATGATGGACCTCAGGTGTGGATGATCCACTCACTCTGGCGATATAACAGCTGTTCCTTGAATGGGGTAATTGGTTGTGGGTGGAGCAGTGGATAGACATTGGGGCTCAACTAGCGTGATTCCTATCCTCCAAATCCCCCATGTTTGGCGTGCAAACAGCGCGCCCACTACTGACGTCAGCGTCAGGTGGCCGAGCTCTAATCAATCAGGGCACGACACCGTGGCCATGCCGCTGGTGACGCGCATCCTGCGCGTCACACAGCACATGACCCACGGCGTCTAGTGTGATCACAGAATCCCAAAAGGTCATGTGACAGCAGCGCACCCAATCAGGTGCACGGGATGTCAGATGACTGGACATGAGCGCAATACACACATTGGAGCCACCCACTGTGCGCGTCACAGCGACGCGAATGAAGTGCGCTCAACAACCGGACAGGGGAAAATAAAGAAGTGTCCGCACAGAAGGAGCGGAAAATACTGCCCACTCCAAAGAGCCGAGTAGTCCATGGGTTTAAACGACAGCAATAAAATTGCGGTTTCGGGACATCATTGGACCAGGGAACCAGGGGAGATAAGGGGGTCAGAGGATAAATGCAGGGCAAGTAAAATGGGACCATTGGAGGAACGCTTCATGAAGCGGGGGCGAACTCCTGAGAATAGGGCAAAGATATTCACTATGCCTAGATATTTCAGAACTGACGGATGAAGAGGTCTGACAGTTGAAAGGGAGATAAAGTCACCACTGCCGGGTAGGAGAGAGCCTCTAGGGCATGAAATGCCCCTGGGGCGGGCACAAAAGTGCTACTCTCCCCCGGCAGTGGATGGAGGAGCCCTCTTGTGATTGGTTGAGGTGGGACCATCACGGACATCAACAACATCCAGAAGAGGCCGGTGAAGAAGCGGTACCTAACACATATGGCTCCTAGTTGGAGAACCACAGGGTGCACTGTCAACAAATCATCAATAGTTGATCACAGGTTTACAATCAAAAATTTCATGTATAAATCCAAAAAAAACTTTTTAACTCATACATTTACAGAATCAAAATCATACAATAATTTATAAATATAAATCCTACTTATTACAAATCTCAACCTAAGGCCCCAGTATCCCAAAGGGTACAGTTAGGGTCTAAATAGGGAGGGGGGGGAGGGGGGGGGGGGGAAAGAAAGAAAGAGGCGGGAGGGGGGGGGGGGAAATTTTGGGAAAAAGGACAATTTTAACAGTTGGTCGGTTCAGGAAAAGGGGGAGGGGGAAGGGGCAGGAGGATGATCTCCCAGTAGCATGTGGGGACTAGTCCGTTTTCCCCGAACTGAACCCCTCTAAGAAGGGCCTAAAGCTCTCCATCTCGTTGAGTCCTGGGAAGGTTGTAGCTTTAAGGCGTCTAATCCAGCGCATCTCGCGCTGGAGAAGTACCTTGTTCCAGTCCCCCCCACGTAGAGGAATATGTATTCTGTCAAGAACGGAAAAGTTGACTTTGGGCATATGGTACCCATGTGCTTTGGCCACGTGTCTCCCAAGGGGTAAATACAAATTGCCAATTCTCATGGAATGCATGTGTTTTTCCACTCTTTTATAAAAAGGTTGTTTGGTCTTGCCAACGTAGAAGGAACCACACTGGCACTGCATGAGGTAGACTACTCCCCGTGTGGTACAGTTGGCAAAATGTTTTAACGAGAGAGTCTCCCCATTGGGCAATGCCAATGTGGTCCTCCTACCAATGACCTCACATTGCGCGCAGTGTCCACATGGGAAAGTCCCATGGGTCTTGCAGGGGTCTTTGGCAGAGTTGCCTTTGTATTCACTCCGGACCAAGATAGTCCCCAGTGAATCCGCACGTTTAAACGTAAGCTGAGGTCTATCCAAGAGTAAATTTTGGAGGATGGGGTCCTCGGTGAGTATAGGCCAAAATTTTGTTATTATTCTTCTAATTCTTGCATGCTCATTTGAGAACCCCAAAATGATCCTTGAGTTGTTTTCTTCAGATCTGACATTTTGTGATTTGGTTTTAAAAATCAACTTGCGTCTGTCTAAGGCTTTAACTCTGTTAAACGCTTTCCGGAGACAGGTTTTGGTGTATCCCCTGGCGGATAGCCGGAGAGAGAGTGCATTGCATTGTTCGTGGAAGTCATCTTCCATCGAACAGTTTCTCCTGATTCTAAGAAACTGGCTATAGGGTATAGACCTCTTGAGGGGTTCAGGGTGAAAGCTACCCGCATGTAATATGGTATTCCCAGCGGTCTCTTTCCTAAATAGGGTGGAGTAAATTTTACCATCGGGGTCTTTTTTGATTTTGATGTCCAAAAAGCTGATTTCTGATTGATCATGAGACATGGTAAAGAACAAATTAAATTTGTTGATATTCATAAGTCTCAGAAGTTCGTCGAGGCCACTTTGCGGTCCATCCCAAATAATAAAAATGTCGTCGATGTAACGCTGCCAAATTAAAATATGGGCAGCGCACATCGACGCATTCTCTCCCAGGAGGAAATCCCGCTCAGCCTCCCCCAGGTAGAGGTTGGCGTAGGAAGGCGCACAGCACGTTCCCATAGCCACACCCTGTACCTGGAGGTAGTGGGAGCCCTGGAAGAGAAAGGTGTTGTGGTACAAAATAAATTCTAACATAGTAAGGATGAAGACGTTGAACTTGAAATCAGTGGTTGGCTGCTGCTCGAGAGCCTGTTCAACAGCCCTCAACCCAAATGAATGGGGAATGCTGTTGTACAGGGTCTCAACGTCGATGGAGACCAAAATGGCGTCCGTCGGTATCGTCATATCTTCAAGCATCTGTAAAAGATGTATAGTATCTTTGGTGTAAGATGGTAGGTTGAGAACGTGTGGTCTCAAATATTGGTCAATGACCTCACTGACACCTTCAGAGATTGAGCCATTACCCGATATTATGGGTCTCCCTGGAGGGTCCATAAGGTTTTTGTGGACCTTAGGGAGAGCATAGAAGGTGGGTTGTCTGGGATGTGGGACCCTTATAAAGTCCCATAAGTCTTTAATTATGACTCCTCGATGAAAGAAGTCATCGACGAGGTCATAAAATTGTTTATTGAAGCCATCAACCTGAGCTGGCGTAATTTTGAGATAACATTCTTTATTATTTAGAATTTTGAGACACATTCGCTCATAATTACTGTTGTTCATCAAGACCACATTTCCCCCTTTGTCAGAGGCTTTGATAGTAATATCTGGAAGATTTCTAAGAGTTTTCAAAGCTAGTTGTTGTTCGGAACTTAGATTTGAATGGACACTGTCCTTTTTCATAGCTTCAAGCTCTTTGGCAGTTTCTCTGACAAAGTGGGAAATGGCTGGATTTTGATTAAGTAAAGGAAATTTATTTGATCTTCGTTTGAATCTGGACATTGGATCCTTATTTATGATGTTATCCTCATTATCCATTTCCTCCAAATCCTCATCATCCCAAGCTCCATCCAATGTCTCATTCTCTTGAAGCAGGAGATTTAGATCCCTAAGGGCTTTGAAATCTGCTGCCTTAAGGTTGGGGGCCAGTTCTTTAAGTGGATCAATATGTTTTGCATATAGGCTTTTGTAAAATAGCCTACGGGCAAACAAATGAATGTCTTTAACAGCATCAAATATATTCGTACCCATATTGGGACAGAAAGAAAGTCCCAATGACAAGACCTCGTGCTCTACAGCTGTGAGGCTGTGGGAGGAAAGATTGATGATGTTCAGACCTCCTCCTGATTTAGATTCGGTAGTGTAGGGGGTATATCCATTATTGTTAGATTGGGGGATGCTGCTGGCATCCCCCTTTTGTCCAAAAAATTATCCAATGCAGTACGTTGTGTTTTGGGAATGGCCCCACTGTCTTTTTTGGGGAAAAGTCTGCTTCTACTGGATGGTGGATCCTTGGTGTCCCCATCAATTACTTCACTCGAGGGAGTCGTTTTTTTTCTAGGATTATTAGTAACCTGAGATAATTGTGGTACTATTGCGGCCTTTTTATTGGCCTGTTTGACTTCCCCTTCGAGGTTTTGTTTGAAGGAGGCCCCTTTCCTTTTTGATGCTACACGCCCCGTATTGGAGGACATGGAGGAGGAGGAGTTTGATGGGGTGTCAGAGGAGTAGTCTTTATGTATACCATCTACTTTACTATTTTTCTTGGGATTTTGGTTTCTAAATCTTTTAATGTTGTCCCATTTATATGCTCTCCCTTCACGAAATGCGTTTTTGTCTCTCCAGTACTTTTTTTCTTTTTTAATCAAAATTGATTTACTGAAGGTTTCCAAATGCTCCTTGAGTTTTTGTTCAAGATTGGCATATTCCTCTAAGGATTTTAAGGGAGTCAGGTTAGCGTAGAGGGCTTCAATTTCTTTATCCAGCACTTGAAGCTGCTGACGATATTCGTTTTGTAGCAGTTGCATTAGGTTTTTGGAACATTCATCTAGTCTGGCCTCCCAATTACTTTTAAGCTCCTTGCTAATTGTATTCAAAATCGGAAAGATCTGAATACGTAATCCAATTGGATTAATGTGTTCACTAATGTATCTTTCCATGGACTGTATATGCCAATGCAAGGCAGCTTTTTTCTCAAGAACCTTGGTCAGGTTAAAGAAAAGGGATGCCAGATCAGATGTAAGTTGTTCCTTACCTTGGTAGTTCTTTTCAATTTGGGTCATGAGTTCTTCCCATTGACCACCCTTGAGATCCCCCATGATGTAGTGGCACCGTCCTAATCGCCCTTCCTAACCACCAAAAACAAGAAACGAAAAACAAAACAAAAAAAAACAAAAAAACAAGGGGGGGGAGGGGGGGGGGGGGGTTTTGGCGAGAAATGTTTTAGACAAAGACAATCATAATTTCTAATCCTCCAGGGAGGAAACCCAAAAACATGTGTGAAAGTGGGTGATTTAAACAGGCTCTGGACCCTGTTCTCATGGAATTACCCAATAGAGTCCAGGGTGAAATATAAACCAGAGTCTGAAAGAAGAAAATTGTTTCTTTAGAAAAAAGTAGGATCCATGCCAAGATACATGAGCCTAGCGAGGTATGTGGGTGTATTATCCACCCTATAATTTATGAAAGAATTTGGCTCATGTATGGAGGCATGAGGTTGCCAACATCTCTGTATCAATTGAAAAAGATGAATACCTCTAAATGAGGTGAGATTTTTCGGGCAACCAAAAAAATATTGTGACAACTAGGTCATAAAAATATATACATTTTAATACATTAGTTTACAGCATAAACATTTCATAATGACAACATTATTTAAAAAAATGAAAGATTTCAGGATAGAGAAAATTGTTACTGCTAGAGGATCACCACACACCCCAGGACTAAGCTAAGGGTATAGGTGATCATTTATCCGACGCGTTTCAGATGTCTCAATAATACATCTTTCTTCAGGGAATAGAAAGCAGCAAGAGTTTTTCCTAAAACAAAAGAAGGGTATATAATAACATACATATAAAATATATACCTGTGACCAAAGATTTGTTTTTTGACATTTGCAGCATGTAGAAAAAAGGGGGGGAGAGATGGAAAGCTCAATATGTAAAAGGAAGTGGAACTCACCCCTTTCCAGACACAGAGCGCCTAGATCATCCCCATGGAGCTTGTGTGTGAGCCGCAATCAGAGCGACCAAACCAGATGGTATGCTTAATGTCCATAACGATCCCCCAATCCAGAGGACTCCATAAAGGGGTGAGAGATGATAAAATTCGGTGACTCCTCCCTCTGGGCAACACAGCGCAAAGAAAGTTCCCGCCCACCCTTCCCTAATTTAATAGCTAGGGCTGTATGTATATTTGTTTCCTTTTTTATTTTAAGTACAGGTTTGGGACGTTGCTGATGTCGTGGCATTGGCGGGTGTCTGGTCTTTGCAGGGGAAGGATGATACCTTGGAAAAAAGTGTTCAGGACTGTGGTCGTTGGTATGGGTCCTGATGGTGGGCTTACAGATAATGGAGGTTTAGCTGTAAGCATTGTTAATGGGTGCACCGTGGTCATGGTTGTCTCTGAGCCAGCATGTCGGCTTGAGGCCTAGTAGCGGATTTGAGAGGTAGCGCAGTGCAATAGTTGTTACACGGATGGTAATCGAGGTTCCTGCAAAGATCGACACTAGTAGTTGACTGATTGTTTATTATAACAGAGTTTATGTTCATTGTTAATTTAAATAGCATTTATTATTAATAAATAAGGCTGCTACGGCCTATGTTTTTCTCCAACTCTCAGTGTGGTCTCGTTAATTTGGTGATAAGTAAGGGATGGGTAGAAGGTGTAATTAAAGGGTCACTAAAGGATTTTTTTATCTAAATAGCTTCCTTTACTGCAGTACTGGTTTCATGTCCTCATTGTTTGTTTTTGCTTTGAAGTTGCTGTAATTCTGCTGTGATCTCCACACTTCCTGCTTGTCTGTTTCCTTATAACCACAGTACTGGGAGCTTTCTCACGGTGGTCTAAGCTGTCATTACTGTGTGTCTAAAACTTCCCAGAACCAATCAGATTCATTTTAAAAACAAAACACTGCCCTGGATTTGTTTGTTTTTGTTCTGTGTGTCTTTTTACTTCACAGAAACATGAAACCAGTTTAAAAGTGAAATTGAAACTAGAGACACATTATATGATTGATTTTTATCTACTTTTAATCATCTTTAAAAGGAATCAGTTAACTTTTATGTCTCTATACCCTGTAAACAGTAATTTCAGCAAAATGTTTTTTTTTCCTTTAGTGACCCTTTAAGGTAAGGTACATCTGTTATACATTAGTCATGCTCATCAGCAGCTGTTATGGGCACTTGGGCAGCAACTAAACATAAGTGGAAAGACCAAAGAGGTTGAGAGTTAATGCCCACATGCCTCACCTATGGGTGGCAGAGCTTTCTGTGCCAACAGTGTGCTCACTGGGAGCTCCCAGCACAGTGACCACAGAGCTTTGAGTCCATACTAACAATTGGGAACCAATCATGTAACTGTGACAGCCAATCACAGTGGCCATGTGGTTGGCCAATCCTTAACATCCCCTGGGTGGACAGACCATGCAAAAGGGACATTGAGGATAGGCAGGAAAGGGTTAAAAGAACCAGCATTGGTCCTCTCATGAAAGTCCTTGTTCAGGCACTTCCATTTAGGAGGTAAAAACTGTCTTCCAAGTGTTCTTTAAGCAAGTTCTTTCTAAATCTCGCGATAACTCGCGGCAGGCCTCCGCAATGTCTCTTAGGACCAATGACAAAAGCTCCCAGGAGACATTGCAGCATCGAGGAAGTGACGGAATACCCGCACACTACCCGATGAATCCATATACAGGAAGAGGCCATTAACATAAAGGATTACTAAGGTTCGCCTGCCCCTGACAGTGACTCGAGCTGGGCATGGGACACCGTTCCAACGCGTTCCCGCAGGACTTGAGCAATGGCTATGACCCACTGTATACATTAAAGTATCTAGTGCACCACTACCAAGCTCCATGTTTTTAGCCTCTCAATGCCATTGTGTTTCTTCTCTTTCAATAAATTGTGGCAAAAAGTTAGATTACTGTGGAATGTCTAGTTTCCAAACATTGGTAATTTTGGACATTTTATATTTTATATGTTTTATAACAGAAAATAGAGGAAACTTTTTATTTTTATTTCATTTTTTTTGTCCTTTTTGCTATGCATAGCAAAAATATAAAAAAAAAACGGTAGTGATTAAATAGTTACATAGTTGGTAATGTTGAATAAAGACATCGGTCCATCCAGTTCAACCTGTGTCGGCGTGAGGGTGGGTGTTTATGTCAATACCATTTCCCATATCCTTGTAAATAACACCAAAAGAAAGCTGTATTTTCATGTTATCAAGGCTACACTGACTTTTTATCACTCAGAATGTACACGTCTATTCTCCTGATATAATATACAAAATAGTAGCGCTAAATAGTATGATACGAAGACACTGATTGTCTATATGGAACACCAAGTGACCAGTGTGAATAAATAAAGTCCAAATGTAGTATTATGGTAAAACTTGATAGGTGAATGGAACTGGGTGCAGAGAGTTCCAGACCAACACGAATTCCCAATAAACTTAACGTGCAATAACATAATACAACGTTAGCAAGATTTTGCGAAAAGCGTCGGGACTCCACTGCTGCCATGTACATTTCGATTTTGATGTCCTGTTTTATCTACTTAACTGTGAGGCCCCGTACACACGTCCGAGGAACTCGACGGGCAAAACACATCGTTTTGCTCGTCGAGTTCCTTGTGAAGCCGCCGAGGATCTCGGCGAGCCGAAATTTCCCATTGAACAACGGGGAAATAGAGAACATGTTCTCTATTTCCTCATCAAGATCCTTGTCGGCTTCCTCGGCCGAAAGTGTAGACACGGCCGGGTTTCTCGGCAGAATACAGCTCCGACCGAGTTTCTGGCTGAATTCTGCCGAGAAACTCGGTCGTGTGTACGGGGCCTAAGTGTTTTTAACCGTCATTAAAATGTCTCATGTTTTATGGAATTACGCTATGTGCCTTTCCTTTCCTCTCTGCACATTGGGTATGGTTTGATCATCTGTGAGTCATCTCCAAGCTATTGATACCTTCCCTCGAGTGGCGGCTTCATTGCACCCTGCCGGTTGGATATTCGGTTCCTTGCGGATACATCCTCCATTTACATATACAGCCTTATTAACCCTTTGAGCATAGGCTCATTAGGGTTCAATACAGCTGGTAAGCCTCCCATTCTGGTGGCGGGTATTGTGTTATTGCACGTTAAAGTGGAGTTTCCGTCCCAACATTTTTTTTCTATGATTGTGCTCATTAGACCTAAAAAAGTAAAAAAAAAAAAAAATTTTTTTTTTACTCATCTGGAAATGCCTGTTGCTATGCGGTCCCACGAAATCTGCCTTTGAAAGCACCTAGGATTCTGACATCATCTCCCTCTAATGATCCTGGGAAATGTGTGTCATAATTTCCCAGGATGCAGTGCGCTGTCCAATTATCACTCCCCATCCAAGACTTCCAGGAAGTAAGTGCTTGTGAGCTTCACAATGCCCACAAGCAAAATGACAACGGTGTAGACATAGTTTTATAAATGATCTTTTTTGAATATCTATGCGGATCGGTGGCGGATTTTAAAATAGTAAGTGACCGGATTTATATTATAAAAACGCAGGATGAAAGGACATACATTTATAAAATGCTAATTGTAGTTGGAACTCCGCTTTAAGTTTATTGGGAATTCGTGTTGGTCTGGAACTCTCTGCACCCAGTTCCATTCACCTATCAAGTTTCACCATAATACTACATTTGGACTTTATTTATTCACACTGGTCACTTGGTGTTCCATATAGACAATCAGTGTCTTCTTATCATACTATTTAGCTATATACTTTTACTATATACTTTTGTATATTGTGTTTTTTTCGCTTTCCTTTGTTCACTGGATTGTTTGTAGCTGCTCACTGTCAGGATAGCGCAGATTTATTTTGTTTTTGTATTCTCCTGATATGTCCTATAATAACAGAAGAATTTTTTCAGCTACTTTTTCTCATGAAAGATATGTGTGTCAATAGCTGCAAACTACAGTTCAGCTTCAAACATTGTGTTAGCTTTAAATTATTAATATTTTGTTCCCCCTGGAATGTTCTGGATTTTGCATTAAAAAAAATATACATTTGTGTTCTAGCTCATTAACTGCAATTAGAGCACAGTCCATATTTATCAAATCACCTTTCATTGCTTCTTCTTTATCCAACAGGCTCGTCCATTAGGACGGATCTATATACTATATATGAACGCTCACCTAAGTCTGTTAGAATAAGTCAGCCTTCTGACGTTAATGGATTATAAGGAGAAAATATAGCAGGGATTTTCCAAGGTCGAAGCACTAATTAATCAGACTTTCCTTAACAAAAAGAAGAGATTATCCTGCCCATTTGATCCTGCAATACCTATTTGCAAAGATAGCATTCTGTGCTATTTTTACCCTAGAGCTAAGTGTGAAGATAATGTTCAAGCTAAGGGAGAGTATTTAACCACTTCAGCCCCGGAAGATTTGACTGCTCAATGACTGGGCCATTTTTTGCGATATGGCATTATTGTAATTGCTAGTCTGTTGCCCACCTGCTGTTAGTAATAGCAGTATTGGCCCTGTTTATTGGTCATTGTCCACATACTGCACTTGCCAGTTAGTTACACATATTTTGTTGCTATCACCATTGTGTTGCCAATATTATCACAGCTTATGTCTACTGTGCAATCTATGTAAGTGTGAAACGCTACAGGCCCATCACTATCAAGGCATACCCCTAAAATGCTAATATTTTTGCAATGCCCCTAAATCAGCATGGTTTACTATGCCTGCCAGGAAAAAGCTGTAACATCCTGCTAAATCTGATGCCTCGTACACACGATCGGTTTTCCCGGCAGTCAAAAGTCCGCCGGGTAAACTGAGGGGAAAACCGAGAACCTGCTTGGTTGCTTTTCCCCGTGTACACACGGCCGGTTTTCCTGACAGGAAAACTGCTATTACAGTTTGGTCGGGAAAACCGGCCAATGTTTTTTTGCTCGGCAGTTTTCCTATGGGAAACACTGCAGTGGACTGCAGTGTTTCCCATAGGAAAACTGCCGAGCAAAAAAACGCATAGAATCGTGGCGGGGAAAAAAGAGAACAAGTTCTCATTTTTTTGCACGCAGTTTTCCTGTCAGTTTTTATCGACTAAAAGCAAACATGGGAAAACCGATCGTGTGTACGAGACATCATGCTCACAATGTTACAAAGGTTTGCAGCAATGTGTAAGAATCAAAGTCCGACACCAACCACAATGTTGTTTTCTAGGGTTTTTGTACAGTTGGGAAGGGTGATAATCTCTTTTTGTTTTTATTTGCTATCTTGGTCCCCGATGGGCAGATTTTGGGAGACTCAGTGAGAAGGGAAATTACAGAATATCTTTCCAGCAGGGGCAAGGACAGCTGTAAAAACATAGCAGCAGTTCATATCCATCCATACTGGCTGGATTTAGGTTTGAAGTAAAAAATAATGTTGAGTCGCTGTGGAACAATACAGAGTGTGTTGACATTTCTTCCTTCCAACACCCTACATCATAGGTGGCAAACACAAGGCCCGTGGGCCGAATGCGGCCCTCCAGGCCATTTCATGTGGCCCTCGCACCTTTCCTGCAGCTGCAGCCCTCCTCTGGTCCTACTCAAGACCCTTATGCCCCGTACACACCATCACTTTATGTGATGAAAAAAAACGACGTTTTTAAAAACGTCACTTTAATTGACCGTGTGTGGGGGAAAACGTTGTTTTATGTCTTGTAAAAAACGTTCAAAAAAAATTGAAGCATGCTTCAATTTTATGTGTCGTTTTTCAAAACGTCATTTTTTACTTCACAGAAATTGACCGTGTGTAGCAAAAAACGTTGTTTAAAAAGACGTTTTTACACCCGCGCATGCCCAGAAGCTAGTTATGAAGCGAGCTTCAATGGAAAAACGTGGTGGAACGTAACCTCGCTTTGCTAGAACATTGTGAGAAAACGATGGTGTGTAGGCAACTTCGTCTTTGAAAATTGAAGTTTCAAAAAGGTCGTTTTTTACTTCACAGAAAATGTCGTTTTTTTTCATCACATAAAGTGATGGTGTGTATGCGGCATTACTTTCTGCTTTTAAGCAATGCATCCAGCTTCTTCCCAGCAGCAGCATAAGGAAAGGGGGGTGCACTGTGATGTAAGGTGATAGTGGGGAACTCAACTTCTGATGGTGGGGTGGCTCTTGACATCTAATATATGGGGAGGGGATGCGCTGGACATCTAATCTTACAGATATAACCGGTCCTTTTCAGGGCAATCATAATGCCGATGTGGCCCACGATGAAATTGAGTTTGACACCCCTGCCCTACATTAATAATATAGGCCCAGATTCACAAAGGAGATACGACGGCGTATCTCCAGAGTCTGGCCGGTCGTATCTATGCGCCGGATTCATGGAATCAGTTAGGCATAGATTTCTATTAGATCCGACCGGCGTAAGTCTCTTACGCCGTCGGATCTTAACTGCATATTTACGCTGGCTGCTAGGGGTGTGTACGCTGATTTACGCCTAGAATATGTAAATCAGCTAGATACGCGAATTCACAAACGTACGCCCGGCCGACGCAGTACAGTTACGCCGTTTACGTTAGGCTTTTCCCGGCGTTAAGTTACCCCTGCTATATGAGGCATATATGCGGCGTACCAATGTTAAGTATGGCCGTCGTTCCCGTGACGAAATTTGAAAAATTTACGTTGTTTGCATAAGTTGTCCGTGAATGGGGCTGGACTTCATTTACGTTCATGTCGAAACCAATACGTCCTTGCGGCGTACTTTGGAGCAATGCACACTGGGAAATTCCTTCACAATTTGAATTAGGCGGGCTTACGCCAGCCTACTTACGCTACGCCGCCGCAACTTTCTTTTGAGAATACGGCACTTGCCTGTAAAAGTTGCGGAGGCGTAACGTAAATAGGATACATTACGCCTGCACAAAGATACACCATTCTACGTGAATCTACCCCATAATTGTCTTTTAAGTTATGCAACACTGATATTAATTCAACCAATTACTGAAAGGTATGCTGTGACACAAAAACAATATTTAATAATAATAGAATCATTGTAGAAGTGAATAGCTGGGTTGATCATGCAGCGTGGGATTTCTTAGAGAGCGTGATGAACGCGATCCGACCTTTACAAAGAAGCATCTTATTAAAACTGACCTGTGGAAGAAGCTTAGCTAGATAATCCTGTATTAATTCTCAGATAAGGAAGTTTCCAAAACATACCCTGCATTATGACATAAATGTATATAAGAAAAAAAAACTGGGTTAAAATGTGCCCTCTACATATAGTGTCTGGTGACAGAGAGGAAGTTCAGAGATTGTAATGTAAACATTTGCAATCACTGTAAGGTGATCTGTCTAATCTCCCGGGAGAGCCCAGACTTTTTTCCAAGAAAGCAATATAAGGTAGCAGGAATTTGTCTACCGATATATTTAACTACCTGCAATATTTACCTACCGTATGTTTATGTATGTGAGCCATGCACCTTTGAAGTGATGCTATTTATACTACTAAAGTTTTGCGTAAACAAAACATTGGGGATTATTTACGAAAGGCAAATCCAATTTGCAATACAAGTGCAAACTACAAGTGCAAACTACAAGTGCAAAGTGCACTTGAAATGTCTTTAGAGGATGCAACAAATGCTCCAAAAAATTAAATCGTCTAAAAACATTCGACTATTTTATGGCTAACTGTACTCTGAGCAGTTACAAAATGTCTGTCACAGCTGATGAAGGATCTTGTGCTTGTTACCTTTATTGGATTGAAAAATGCAGCTCAATGCTTATCTTAATCCATTGTTCCAAGTCCATTCTCCCCAGTTGTGACAACTGCTCCCCCAAAGCTGCTGCCCTTGCCAGTCTATGACTGGTCTTATCACCACCCTTCTTGTTGACATTATCACATAAGCCCCGTACACATGCTTGGTTTTCTCGGCAGTAAAAAGTCTGCCGAGAAAACCAAGGGGAAAGCCGAGAACCCGACAGGAAAACTGCCATGGAGCTTTGGCTGGGAATCCCGGCCGTGTGTATGCTCCATCGGCACCACTGCCTCGCAGTGTTTCCCATAGGTAAGTAGTAGATCTGGCTGGGAAAAAAACAGCTGGGATTCCTGACGGAAAAACTGCGAGGAAGCATACACACCTTAGGTTTTCCTGGCCAAAAGCTCTCCTGGCAGTTTTCCTGCCGGGAAAACCAGTCGCGTGTACGAGGCTATACAGTGCAGAACCAGGAGCCAGGCCATCAGTATGGGATGCGGTCACTGATAAAATAACCCACTTGCATTCTAGTGCAGGAGGTTTCATAGGTTACAGTATTTCCTTGACATTCCACAGGTCAGTTTTTCTCAACCTTTTTTCAGTGAAGGCCCCTTTTACAATTATAATAGCTTTATATAACGCAGTAATATAAACGCACATGTAGGACACCCAACTTTAGAGAAACTTGCAAAGCAAACATACCTTTGCACACTGGTACTGACTAGTATTCCAGTGTTTCCTTTCTCCCTCAGTTTCTCTCCATCACTCAGCTAATGTGATCTCAGTGCTTTTGTAAAAGGGCAGGGGAGGGGCAAACAAGGATGCTGTGCAGACACCCAATGTTTTTCTTATCAACCAATGACATCATTGGTTGTTATGATACGGGGGCTAGAAAGTTGTAATGGTGCACAATGAAAACCTGTGACTTTGTGTAACTACTGTAAAAGGCAGGCTTGATCCACCCGTTGGCTTGTATATCATTTTTGGGCAATTTTTAGCCAGCTCTCCTCCAATAATTAGACTTGTGCTGACATGCCCCCCCCCCCCCCCCCCTAAGAAGACTAGTGTTCTGCTCTTTCTTATTTCCTAGCTTTCTTAGCGCTTTATGGTATTTATAATTGGTTTTATATGTATACAAAAAAAAATGCATTTATATTTTAAACTGAATGAGGTGCTTTACAAAGTGAGGGTTCAAATATACAGTACTTAGTGATCATAAGGTCCAAACTCAAAACTGTGCTTGGATGATAATGCTATCCAAAGTAAAAAATAAATAAAAAGCAGCGGCTCTGCTGTGAGATATCTTCCACAGAACAGATTCAAATATGTCAAAAAGAGCCACGCTATCAAACAGTTAGAGCCGGTTCACACACAGGCGATCCGACTTTGGGGGCGACTCGGCAAGGCGATCTCAAGGCGTCTTGAGAGGCAACTTGCAAAATGACTTCAGTATTGAAGTCAATGCAAGTCGCCCCGAATCGTCCCCGAAGTAGTACAGGAACCTTTTTCTAAGTCGGAGCGACTTGCGTCGCTCCTATTACAATGGTTCCATTCACTACAATGGGACACGACTTGTCAGGCGGCTGTGTCGCCTGACGAGTCGCCCCAGTGTGAACTGGGTCTGATAATCAAAACATATAAATCAAAAAAGAACCAAATGTTTTTAACATATTTTAATAGTGATCAAATTTTTTTACAAACAATATTGTCCTATAGGGAATAAAGGGATATACAGGGCCAGATTCACAAAGAGATACGACGGTGTATCTCCTGATACACCGTCGTATCTCTGACTTAGGCCCGTCGTATATATGCGACTGATTCATAGAATCAGTTACGCATTGATATGCCTAAGATCCGACAGGTGTAACTGTGTTACACCGTCGGATCTTAACTGCAATTTAAAAATGGCCGCGGGGGGCGTTCTCGCTGATTTACATTGAGAAATATGTAAATCAGTGAGATACGCCAATTCACGAACGTACGCGGGCCCGACGCAGTGTTGTTACGACGTTTACGTAGCAGTTTTCCCGGCGTATACTTACCCCTGCTTCTATGAGGCGCAGCCAATGTTAAGTATAGCCGTCGTTCCCGCGTCGATTTTTTATTTTTTACGTCGTTTGCGTACGCCGATTCTCTAACCCGCTCGTCGCAAGTTACACTCACGCCGAAACCACTGACGTCCTAGCGACGTCAGTGGGAGCAATGCACGCCTGGAAAAATCGCGGACAGCGCATGCGCATTTAAATCGGCGCGGGGACGCGCCTGATTTAAATAGTACACTCCCCCTAGCCGCGGAATTTGAATTCCGCCGGGGATTTACGATCCGCCGCCGCAAGTTTGGAGGTAAGTGTTTTGTGAATTACCCACTTGCCTCTCAAACTTGCGGCAGCAGATCTTAAATCACATAGATCACGCGGATCTAAAGATCCGCTGATCTATGTGAATCTAGCCCATAGTGTTTTTAGAGAGTACACCTTCAGCCCAGGCTCACACTGAGCTGCGGGAATAAAACCATGCGAGTTCAGCGGAACTCGCACAATTTCACTCCCACATGTCAGTCCCGATTTCAGCTGCGATTTCACAGACATCTGTGCGGGTTTCTGTCAATGGAAATCGCACCCCGGAATCGCAAAAAGTAGTACAGAAACGACTTTTTGAAATTGATGAGCAATGTGGCATCGCACAGATTAGGATGGTGCCGTTGCCGTCAATTGTCATTGATTTGACATGAGATTTGACATGTAAAATTGCATTTCAAATATCACCAATGTAAACCATGGCTCAGAGTTATAATGAAGGTTACATTTAATTATAGTATTTTTTTATTGTTACATTTTTACAGATTTACTTTTCTATATGTTTAAGTGAATATTTAATATGAAGATTTGTAGATTATTTTTGTATAGGTTATCAGTATGTCAACTGTACATATAACTCACATGCTCAGTGAAAGCTAAGATAACAGGATAAGCCACCTAGAGATTATTATTTTATAATCTGTCTGAGCATACTGGTAGACATAGACACGTAAAGTATGTAAGGTTAGACATGGATGAACTAAGGTTCCATGCACACTGGACATTTGAGCGTTTCTTTTAATGTATCCAAAAAAAATAAATTTTAAACAGAGAGACACTTTTTTGAGCGTTTATGAGCGTTTGGCATTTTTCTGTGGTCAGAAAAATGACTCCTGAATGTGATTTTAGGGCGTTTTAGAAAACAGCCCATAAACTCCACTGCTGATAAACATCCAAAATAGGCAATGTGTGCATGGACACATAGAATAACATAGAGTGGAGTTTATGGGCTTTTAAAAAAAACGCCCAAACTCCAAAAACTTCAGTTTATGAGCTCCAGTATGCATGAAGCCTTAATAATTACAAGCTTTGTTTCCCATTGCTAATCACCCCTTTTGCAGCGAGAGGTCACCACAGCATCACAGGGACTGGTAAAAGGGCTATCTACTAGCAAGGACTGAGCCAGTGAAAGCAGGACACCAAATGTACCAAATCCATGCACTCAATGCCGCACTTAGTCCGATCCTAGACTGCACCTATACCAAACCTATATTGCATTATACCAGACCTTTACCACATCTGAATCGCATCTACCTTGCACCTGTGTCAAGAGTGTACCTATACTGTCAAAATGTAATATGCAAATACAGTGCTACCTGATGTGAAAAAAGGTATCAAATGTGATATTAAGCAGCGCTCAAAAGAATCAAATAAAAAAACACACATATAATATTGCTAAACTATTAAGTGAAAAATAATGAGTGATCCACCCTCTATGTGAAACAATATATCAGTGTCAAAAATAGGTGCCAATAATACACCCAAAATAACAGGTTGGCAAAAAAAAATAATCCATAAACTGATTGTGTGAACGTAAATGAAGTTCATAAATGGAGAACAGAAGAAATCCCTTCACGATCTTCAGACAGTGCTTTCACCACACCACAGTGACTGCGTGATTCCACCACCCATCAGAATGCAAACTCACCACAATAAATGGCCTGACACTCTCGTGTTAAGGCACACAGGCTTTTTAACTGAACCACTCAGTTTAATTGATGGAACTCCCTCTTTGGAAACTGGAGCACTCAGTTAAATAAATGGAGATCCGTTGGAAAAAGGAAAAACTCCAAGATGACAGCCACATATATAATTAAGAGAGAGAGCACAATAGTGTGATATTGCAACACAACTTTTAATAAAAACACTAAAAATCTCCCAATAGATGCACTCACAAAAATGACTCTTGTCATAAGCAGTGATTAAATCCAAACATCACACGGTGTAAACACAAACGAAAATTTTCCTCCAGGTGAACCAGTGGTCATGGCGGACCAACAAATAGCCCAGGTTTACTCACAGCCCTATGAAGGTGTACTGGAGTCGCTCTTCAGATGACTAAGTACCCACGCCCCATGGGGCGTGGGTACTAAGTTACAACCGCATACCTTAAACTGAACTGGTCGGGCGTGGAACGGTCCATCTGTCACCAACATAGTCATCTGAAGAGCGACTCCAGTACACCTTCATAGGGCTGTGAGTAAACCTGGGCTATTTGTTGGTCCGCCGTGACCACTGGTTCACCTGGAGGAAAATTTTCGTTTGTGTTTACACCGTGTGATGTTTGGATTTAATCACTGCTTATGACAAGAGTCATTTTTGTGAGTGCATCTATTGGGAGATTTTTAGTGTTTTTATTGAAAGTTGTGTTGCAATATCACACTATTGTGCTCTCTCTCTTAATTATACATGTGGCTGTCATCTTGGAGTTTTTCCTTTTTCCAACGGATCTCCATTTATTTAACTGAGTGCTCCAGTTTCCAAAGAGGGAGTTCCATCAATTAAACTGAGTGGTTCAGTTAAAAAGCCTGTGTGCCTTAACACGAGAGTGTCAGGCCATTTATTGTGGTGAGTTTGCATTCTGATGGGTGGTGGAATCACGCAGTCACTGTGGTGTGGTGAAAGCACTGTCTGAAGATCGTGAAGGGATTTCTTCTGTTCTCCATTTATGAACTTCATTTACGTTCACACAATCAGTTTATGGATTTTTTTTTTTTGCCAACCTGTTATTTTGGGTGTATTATTGGCACCTATTTTTGACACTGATATATTGTTTCACATAGAGGGTGGATCACTCATTATTTTTCACTTAATAGTTTAGCAATATTATATGTGTGTTTTTTTATTTGATTCTTTTGAGCGCTGCTTAATATCACATTTGATACCTTTTTTCACATCAGGTAGCACTGTATTTGCATATTACATTTTGATTGTTTAACTTTTAAAGCAGCAGCTCACATATATTTATTTATTAATTTATTTATTTATATTATCAATATCACTATATTTTCACTTATATTCTCCAGTTACGCGCAGTGGGGGTGGCTCAATTAGACGGCCCTTATTTCCACCTTTTTCCCATACCTATACTGTACCTAGAATGCATCTGAGACGTTACGTGTACCAACACTCTTAAAGAGCCCCAATGATAGCTAGCAGAAAAACATGTCAAAGGACTTCCCCTCCCATAATAATTATTCTGCAAGCCCCCTTTGTTCTCCTGCTCCCCCCACCTCCCCTACCATCCTCTTTTTCTTTTGGAAAGTGTATACCCAGTCAGTCTAGGAGTAGCATCGCCTCCATAAATGTGCTCTGATCGTATGGTTTCAGCATGTTTCACACTGGATTAAACTTTATTATTGCTCACTGCTGCACTTGAGGTGGCCTTGCAGTTTATGCTGATCTGGATGTCAAATGTCATTTTATACCTAGTCCTTTCTGTTAATCACATTGTATGCTGAATTATGTTATTTCCATTCGTAATCCTATTTATATTTGCCTAATTACCAACCATCTTGGGTGACTATTAAGTTTACCTTTACTACCTAGTTTGGTGCCTGATTTCTTTGATTTATTGCTAATCCTGGGAACTAAGTATTTAATAATTTGCAGATCCTTTGGGGGTTGCAATACACTGGCAATATTTGTTTCCAACTAGAATGTAATGATTACTCAGTTTCTTTATCTGCATGAGATATGGAGCATGTGTTTGCTGAGTGAACAGCAGGATGGTTTTCCTTTGTTTTGCTATACTCAGATTATTATCTAGAACATTCCAGAGTAAATGTGCCCCTATCAGTGTTTTATATAGCTAAACACCATGCTATTGCAGCATGCTAACAATGTGTTGTTAAGTCATTGCGTTCATAAAACAAAATGATCCTCCCATCCAATGCTGATTTGCAAAAAATGTTGTGCATTAATCATAATATACTGTATACAGGGACGCCATCAGGAGGGTGCAGGCATTACACCTGTAAGGGGCCCGATGGCCACTTACAGGCCTGGCTGGCCCCCCTCCTGTTTTTTTTGCATTACACATGTAAGGGGCCCGATGGTCTCCAGGGCCCCTTACAGGCTCGGCTGGCCCTCTCCCGTTTATTTTTGCATTACACCCTGTAAGGGGCCTGATGGAGCCCAGCCCCCCCCCCCCCGCTTAGAGAACAGATTACACTTGTTTTTTTTTTTCCATCCGCCCCCCCCCCCCCCCGGCTCTCTGCTCCAGGGGGGCCCTGCCTAAAGCTGTGTAAGGGGCCCCAAAATCTGTGATGGCTGCCCTTGATGCTGTATATACAATATGATGTTACTTTCTTTTAATCTACAGTGATATCATAGATGATGAATCATAGACCATAAAGATATTGCTGATTACTTGCTAGTTGTAATGTTTCTAGAATTTTATCAAGTTATGAAATAGGAAGTTCTCTTTCCGGAGGGATCTTGCATCAGACTGCAGTGTCAAAGGTGGAGGAAGACTTCACAACAAAACCCTTTCTCTTATAATGAAAAAATCAAGCAAATATCTACAAGCAGGAAATGCTTACACTGTAAGGTACACATTATACCACTTAAAGCAATCCTTTTCTTATACAATTCATTTACAGTGCCTTGAAAAAGTATTCATACCCCTTGACATTTTCCAAATGTTGTCATGTTAAAACCAAAAAGGTAAATGTATTTTATTAGGTTTTTATGTGATAGACCAACACAAAGAAGCACATAATTGTGAAGTGAAAAAAAAATTATATTATTTTCTAGGGTCTCTGCTAAAAAATTATATATATAATTTTTAGGTATGAAAGGGATATATAAAGCACTGTGTAAACTGATTGCGCTAGATAAGCACCTGTAATAAAAAATAAGTCAAACACAATATTAAAAAATCCCATAATAGAAACATAAAAAGGCAGCAAAGGGGTTGAATGCCCAAGGAGCTAGCATTCAGTATTAACATAATGTCTACTCTGTGCCCTCTCTATCTTCTTGGCTTTACCAAAAAACACTTTATTGGCCCTCCTAACCCTGGTGGCCTTACTTCAAAGGCCATGTAGTGCATTTTGTTTATAAGAAAATTATATGAATCTGCAAATTTTGAACCTGTAGGATTTGCTTTAAACTCATGGTACCGGTAAACCTGATTCTAATCAGGGCCCCACAGTTTACAGTGCATGTCAGAGCAAAAGCCAAGCCATGAAGTCCAAGGAATTGTCTGTAGACTTCTGAGACAGGATTGTATTGAGGCACCGATCTGGGGAAGGGTGCAGAAAAAGGTCTGCACCATTGATGGTCCCAATGAGCACAGTGGCCTCCATCATACATAAATGGAAGAAGTTTGGAACCACCAGGACTCTTCCTAGAGCAGGCCGCCTGACAATTGGGGGACAAGGGCCTTATTCAGGGAGGTGACCAAGAACCCTGATGGTCATTCTGACAGAGCTCCAGCATTTCTCTGTGGAGAGAGGAGAATTTTTCAGAAGAACAACCATCTCTGCAGCACTCCACCAATCAGGCCTGTATGGTAGAGTAGCCAGACGAAAGTCACTTCTTAGTAAAATGCACTTGACAGCCCACCTGGAGTTTGCCAAAATGCTTCTGAAGAACTCTCAGACCATGGGAAACAAAATTCTCTGGACTGTTCAAATAAGGATTGAACTCTTGGCCTGAATGGCAAGCATCATGTCTGGAGGAAACCAGGCATCACTCACCCCCTGGCCAATACCATCCCTACAGTGAAGCACGGTGGTGGCAGCATCATGCTGTGGGGATTTTTTTCAGAAGCAGGGACTGGGAGACTAGTCAGGATTGAGGGAAAGATGAATGCAGCAATGTACAGAGACATCCTTGATGAAAACCTGCTCCAGAGTGCTCTGGACTTCAGACTGTGGCAAAGGTTCAGCCAAGATAACAAAGTAGTGGCTACAGAACTCTGTGAATGTCCTTGACTGGCCCAGACTTGAACCCAAATCGAACATCTCTGGAGAGATCTTAAAATGGCTGTGCACCGACGCACCCCACCAAACCTGATGGAGCTTGAAAGGTCCTGCAAAGAAGAAGGGGAGAAACTACCCAGAAATAGGTGTGCCAAGCTTGTAGCATCATACTGAAAAAGACTTGAGGCTGTAATTGGTGCCAAAGGTGCTTCAACAAAGCATTGAGCAAAGGCTGTGAATACTTATGTCCATGAAAAATTTTTTGCTAAGATTTTAAACAAACTTCTTTCACGTTGTCATTATAGGGTATTGTTTGTATAATTGTGAGGAAAATAATGAATGTGTGCCATTTTGGAATATGGCGGTAACATAACAAAATGTGTAAAAAGTGAATACTTTCCGGATGCTCTGTATCTCCAAGATCCCGGTAATTTACCATGTGTTCCTGTACATTGCAGGTGTTGCGTCCTCTGTCTTCTGCCCTATATCCTCAGATAACCTCTATGCATGCATCAACAGGAGCTACTCCTAAAATATCTCAACATCTATAAGTCAATGATTATTATGTTACTTTTACATCACATAAACCTTCTCACTTGGCAGTCTTTTTGGATGGAAACATTTCAGCTGCCTCTATGAGCTGTTCTATAAATGTATATGTATGCTAAATGATATTGCCATGGTATGCTTTTCAGACTACATACCATGTATACCTTACAGTTTCAAAGCTGGTCGATCTCTCATTTTACAGTAGGCAAAGGGCAGGTGCAAGTAACAAGCAGATAAATAAAAATCACAAGGCTTGACGTGATATACAGTATATCACATAACCAGACAGTATCCCATCAACATGTAATAAAGCAAGACTTACTCCTTCTTGCAAAATACTCCTTTCCACAGTCTATTTTTATGGGATTCACATTTGTTTACATAGTTACATTGTTAGTCAGGTTGAAAAAAGACACAAGTACATCTAGTTCAACCATAAAAATAAATAAATAAATAAAAAATAATATCACACAATCCTAGTTGATCCAGAGGAAGGCAGCAAAGCATGATCCAATTTGCTACAGCAGGGGAAAAAAATATTTCCTGATCTCCCAAGAGGCAATCAGATTTACCCTCGATTAACTCTACCTATAAATGTTATTACCCAATTATATTATGTACATTTAGGAAATAATCCAGGCCTTTCTTAGCGCAATCTACTGAGCTGGCCAGAACCACCCCTGGAGGGTTTTCACAACTCTTAAGCCCCGTACACAGGACCGGTTTTCCTGCCAGGAAAACTGCGGGGAGAGCTTTTGGCTGGGAATCCCGGCCGTGTGTATGCTTCCTCGCAGTTTTCCCGACAGGAAAACAGCTGGGAATACCGGCGGGAAAATAGAGAACCTGCTCTCTATTTTCCTGCTGGGATTCCTGGCGGTTTTAAACTTGGCAGTTTTCCTATGAGGAAATACTGTGAGGGAGCATACACACGGCCGGGATTCTCGGCCAAAGCTCTCCCCGCAGTTTTCCTGATGGGTGTACAGTGTACACAGGGAAACTTACCGAGCAAGTTCTTGGGTTTCCCGTCGGGATTCCTGGCGGACTTTATACCGCCAGGAATCCCAGGTCGTGTGTACAGGGCTTTACTGTGAAGAAACCTTTCTGTATTTGGAGATGAAATCTCTTTTTCCTCTAGGCGTAAAGAGTGCTCCCTTGTCCTCTGTGTTGACCGTAAAGTGAATACCTCAACACCAAGTTCACTTTATGGACCCCTTATGTATTTGTACATATTGATCATATCCCCCCCTTATTATCCTCTTCTCAAGAGAGAATACATTCAGTTCCTCTAATCTTTCCTCATAGCTGAGTTCCTCCATGCCTCTTATCAGTTTGGTTGCCCTTCTCTGCACTTTCTCCAGTTCCCCGATATCTTTTTTATAAACTGGTGCTCAAAACTGAACTGCATATTCCAGATGAGGTCTTACTAATAAATTTGTACCGGGGCAAAATGATGCCTCTCTCTCTGGAAAATTTTGCTCACTTTTGAAACCGCAGATTGGCATTGCATGCTATTATTAAAGAGGAGCTTCAGTCATTTTTGTGTTTATTAAAAGTCAGCAGCTACAAAAAACAGGTTATCGTTCTACAAGGGCTCATTACAACAAAAAGCTAAGAAATCCTTTTTTTATGCTTTTTCTGTATATGCATATTATCAATAAAAATAGGAATTTTATAATCAGCTTACCTGTAAAATCCTTTTCTTGGAGTACATCACGGGACACAGAGCAGCCATGGTAATTACAATGTGGGTTATAGGCCACCTTCAGGTGATTGGACACTGGCATAATCAAAGACAGGAAGTTCCCCTCTATATAACCCCTCCCATACAGGAAGTACCTCAGTTTTGTAGCAAAGCAATATGTGTATATCCCTTTTAAGAGAGGCGGGGCCTCTGTGTCCCGTGATGTACTATAAGAAAAGGATTTTACAGGTAAGCTGTTTATAAAAGTCCTATTTTCTTTATCGTACATCACCGTAAACAGAGCAGCCATGGTAATTACTATGTGGGATCCAGAGGAATGTCATTTGAGGGGAAGGAGACACAAATTAAAGCGGGCCACCATCAGGCGTGAGGACCTATACTGCTGCCTGCAGTACACTGCACCCAAAGGCGGTATCCTCTTGTTGTCCTACATCCCCCTGATAGAATCGAGTGAATGTATGCACTGTTGACCAATTTGAGTGAGAGGCTTGGTGATACACTGCCAATGAAGCTTACTGCCCTGGTAGAGTGCGCTTTAACTTGAAAATGCAGAACCTTTTCTTTCAAACCATAAGCCTGAATAATAATCTGACAAATCCATTTTGAAAAAGTCAACTTTGACGCTGCCTGTCTCTTCCTGGGGCCTTCTGGCAGTACAAACAAAGCATCAGTTTTTCGTATCTGAGCCGTTGCTTTCAGATAGCCCTTAACTGCTCTCACTACATCTACAGAGTACAATCATTTCTCCTCCGAAGAATGTGGTTCTGGAAAAAAAAAAGGTTGGGAAACATCTTGATTCAGATGAAAACTTGATGCTACCTTTGGCAAAAAGGTTGGGTGAGGGCGCAATACCACCCTATCCTTATGAATAATCAAGTATGGCTCTTTACAAGAGAAAGCTACCACCTCTTACACTCTTCTTTTTGGAGGTTACCGCAACCAAGAAAAACACTTTCTTTGTCAAAAGGGTCAAGGGAATATGGCGCATCGGCTCAAAAGGCTGTCCTTATAAAGCCGACAACATTAGATTCAAATCCCATGGGCACAAGGATGGCCTAACTGATTTATTTATACGCGTTACTCCGTGTATAAAAGCACGGACCAGAGAATGTAAAGCGAACGGCCTTTAGAAAAATACCTATAAGGTCGATATCTGACCCTTGATTGTACTCAAGGCTAGCTTCATTTCTACTCCTAATTGTAGGAAAGTCAATACTCTTCCTATGACATACTTCTGAGGATGCCATCTTTTGACTTCACACCAGGAAACATAGGCCTTTCAGACCCTATAAATAATGGTCCTAGAGGCTGGCTTTCTTGCAATAAACAGGGTAGTTAATACTGAACCTGAAAGCCCCCGACTCTTTAGAATGTGGGTTTCAGTAGCCAAACCGTTAAATTTAGCGTTTGTAAGGCAGGTTGGAATACTGGCCCCTGCGAAAGCAGATGTGGACAAGATGGAAGAGTCCATGGGACCTCTACTGCCATCCTTACGATCTCTGCATACCAGGATCTTCTGGGCCATGCTGGGGCTACTAAGATCACTGGCTTCCATTCCCCACTGATCCTTCGTAGGAGCCATGGTAGTAGCAGCACTGGGGAATCGCATAAATCAGTGAAAACTGATCCCACTGGGTCACTAAAGCATCTGTCCCATATGCAAGTGGATTCTTTGTCCTTGACATGAAGCTGTCTAACTTCTTGTTGAACCTGGATGCCAATAGATCTATCTCTGGAGTGCCCCATCTCTGGCAGATGGCCTGAAAACTGTCGGGATGTAGAGACCATTCTCCGGGGAGCAATTGCTGGCGGCTCAAGAAATCCTCCTGCCAATTCTCTACTCCCGGAATGAAGACTGCAGATAGGCAAGGAACATGCTCTTCTGCCCAGGCCAGAATATGGTTCACCTCTACCTTGGCTGCGGGACTTCCGGTCTCACCCTGGTGATCAATGTAGGCCACTGCTGTGGCATTGTCGGATTGGATCCTGACAGGACAATTCCGTAATCTGAACATCTAGGCCTTTAGAGCCAGACGTGCTGCCCGAATCTCTAGAATGTTGATGGGCAAGCTCTTCTCGGATTCTGACCACTTCTCCTGGATAGTGGTTCTTTCCAGGACTGTTCCCCAGCCCCAGAGGCTGGCATCTGTCATTACTATCTTCCAAGTAACCGGTAAGAAGGATTTCCCCTTCTGCAGATTCTTGGTTATCATCTACCACCAGAGACTCTGGCGTACACTTGGAGCCAGGTATACAGGGTAGACCAAGGCCTGGACCTTCTTGTTCCAGGCAGACAGGATACTGTTTTGTAACAGTCTTGAATGGAACTGGGCATAGGAAGCGGCGAATGGAAGGGCTCTTCTTTCACCCTGACTACCTGAACCAGCTCTCTTATGGCGCTGATCTTTGTCTGAGCTAAGAACACTCTTTTTTGGGCTGTGTCTATAACCAGACCCAACCATGAGCACATCACTCCTATTCTTCATTCACTCCACTGGCTTCCTGTCTCCGCCAGGATTGAGTACAAAGTTTCCCTTCTTGCACATCAATGTATCCATGGACATGCCCCTCCCTAACTTAAAGTGGTAGTAAAGTCTTTACTACCACTTTTACCTACAGGTAAGCCTATAATAAGGCTTACCTGTAGGTATAAAGAATATCTCTTGAACCTGTACGGTTTAGGAGATATTCCCCTCGCAATGCGCCGCTGACTGCAGCAGCGGGGATCCTCGGCTAGAGGCCCGGCAGCCACCGGACCTTGCCGAAATGAAGTCTCCCGTGCGTATTCCTTTTAGATGTTCGTTTCATTGTATGAACTGCTTGTTTTTTTTTGTTTTGTTTTGTTTTTTTTTAATTTTTAGCACTTTGAGATCTTTGGATGTAAAGGGCATTATAAATAAAATGTATTAATATTATTATTATAATTATTATAATTATTATTATTATTAAATACTCCAGTAATTTTACTGGTTGCAAGGCTGATTTCTCTAGGTTGAGAATCCAACCTAGGTGTTCTAGATACTCGACCGTACTGACGACACTCTGGTTTAACCATGCCATGGATTGATCTATCAGCAATAGGTCGTCTAGGTATGCCATTACCGCAATGCCCTTGGCTATTAGTTTTGCCAGAAGTGGGGCCAGAACCTTTGTAAATACTTGGGCGCAGTAGCCAATCCGAAGGGCAAGGCCACAAACTGAAAGTGGCACTGTTCTACTGCGAATCGCAGGAGCATCTGGTGAGCAGATGAACAACCGCTCCCCATAAAACGGAAACCGACCAATAGCTTTTTGCATGATAACTCAGCTGACCAATGCTTTATCCACAGAATTCTATGCATATGCACCAACAGCAAAGTAAGACGTGACGCCTGGTGAATAGAATCCTTAATAGCGTCAATCGCAAAGCATAAGGCCGTTGGTAGCTCAGCTAACTCCCAGGCCTGTTCCCCTTGAGCAGGCCCTTCCTTGGTGACTTGCTTAATGTTGTCACTTACAAATTGTCAAACAATTGCTGCTGAAGGCTGTACTACTGTGCCAGCCATAGCAAACAAGGCTTTAAGCAAAGATTCCAGCCTCTTGTCCACTAGATCTTTAAACACCTGGACATTGTCTACTGGACAAGTAAGACTCGTATTCACAGAAGAGATAGCAGCGTCCACTGCTGGTACACTCCAACTTTTAGTGAATTTTTCCTCCATGGGATAAAGAATCTCTTAGGAGGAATAAAATGCTGGGTGATCCCAGTCTGCATATATAAGTTGCTCCAGTAATGGGTGCATAGGGAAAGCATGTGAACCTGAGGAGGCTTTAGAGAACCCAAAGAAGAATAGGGAACTTCGGCCGCCTCTGCTAGGGGCAACTTGTATCCCGAATGGACTGACTCCATAAGGGATTGAACTAGCAATCTTTGGGATTGCAAGACTGAGGAGGGTCCTTTTGAGGCTGATCCCCCTAAAGAGAAGCCTTCTTCACTCTCTACCTGGTCCCCCAAGAGTGACTCGACCTCCTGTGTCCATTCCTGCTCCCCTGAGGCGGCCGGGGCAGGAGATGGGGAGGATGATACTGTGGAAGCGAGATTAGGATCCTCAGACCCTGACAGCGGCACCCTTGAGCTCCTTCTTACTGTTTTTACATTCCTTCTTCGGAAATACATAGTCCTAAGCACAAAGCAGAGGTACTAATAAAAATGCATCTGCTGCTGAGCTTTAGTCAAGCAATGTTTTATATGCCGCTATCAGTGCCCAGGCTGATGCTGAGTAGATGTGCCTTGACAATGCCTGTATTCAATACCCATATATTACTTACGTGCCCAGATATGCTACTGTGTCTCTCCCTCAGTCAGACTCACTACAGCGTGGTTGTTTTAAAGGCAGTCCCCCCAGCGCATGCTCTGTGTAGACCGTGCGCGTCAGCCACGCTAAGACATGCCCCCGTACGTAGCACGCCTCCCCTCTCTCTTTCCTGTGCCACACGCAGCAATCCTTATGATGGGATTGCAAATGCGTGCGGACAAAACCCCTGTTTTTAACGCATACTGTTAGACAGGTTAATTGGTTGTTCTGCAATCTGGTCGGTAAGTAGGCTTGGTGATTCCCTGGGCATTCCCCAGGTTTATTAGTTATCCTTATGATGGGACCTGGGGGGGATCAGGGGGGAGAGAGCCCACACCAGGAGGATGCCCAGCACACAGCAATCGGGGGTCCCCTGAATCACCTATTCAAGGACTGACAGGAGTGGAGTGAAGCAAAGCTGTCCACAAGCAATGCTGACACTGAGCCTGGAGAAGCATGGTATGTTGATACTAGGAATGTTTAGCTTTGCACCCTCTAGTGGTAAAAAACAGGCATGACAACATCTTACTCATACAAGAAGTCCATAAGTAAAACCTTTAGGATCTTCTTAACTTACCAGTCCCGCCGCAGGATACTGCTGGAAAATCACAGACAGACCCAACCTTCACCCCTCATGGTGGGCCGTGTCATGACAGACCTTCAAGGACTGGGTCCCCTTTGCATAGGGTCTCACTCCCTTGGACTTGTATAGCACTGTGCCAGAGCAAGCCTTTGGTTTGGAAATATAACCAAGGTTGCCAGATCTCAGAGTCCAGCTCTCAATAGTAGAAGTATTACCGGCAAAAACCTAGTTCTTCTTCCTCGAGGCCCGGGTACCATCCACTTTAGCCCTTTTCGGCATTTTGAATGGATCCATCTGCATAGCCCCACTGATCCTGTGAAGGATTTTTCTGTAGAGCTTTCTTAGCACTTCTTTAATCGTGACCAACACTGGCGAAAAAACTGAGGTACTCCCTGTATGAGAGGGGTTATATAGACGGGAACTTCCTGTCTTTTATTATGCCAGTGTCCAATCACCTGAAGGTGGCCTATAACCCACATAGTAATTACTATGGCTGCTCTGTGTCCCTTGATGTATGATAAAGAAATAAGATTAAACAAAATACAAAACAAAAAGGCTCTTACCAGATATTACTCGCATAGATGTAAACTTCAGGATGCATGGAGATTTGTGCAACCGGCCGCCTGTCAAGCATTTGAACAGGCTGTATGCATGGAACACCTTTGCTTGTAGGAAACAGCCCTTCCTACAAGCAAATGCATCAGTAGGCCTTCTTGCATCTCTCAAAAAAAATAATTGTATTCTATGGACATTTATAGCAATATACTTTCATTGTGGATTGCATACCTGCAACTGATTTACTGTACATTTGCAGTATAAATTAAGAATGTGCTGCAAGTAAATACCTTGTGATTATGAAAAGGTGACAATAAAAAATACTGGCAGCTGTATTTAATCTTAGCCAAAAGACTGAGACAGCTGAGACTATATAACAGGTTTTCACAAGACACACCTGTAATATTTTACATACCAATACTTTACTCCCTTATTATACACAGTCAAACAACCAGCCTAAAAAGCAATCCTGGACTATGATATGGATTAGTGAGCCCTGCCCTCACCTACTTGCAGCTAAATTCTTAAAAACAATAGTGCCCTTGAATAAATAAATAACTGCTTCTAATTGCCCTGGTGTTACATGGGGAGATCCCCAGACATAGTTCATGCTCTACCCCACATTCAACTGCCACAGCAACCAGAACTGGGCACTTTGTTTTGAGAGGACTTTGCCTTCAGTGTATACTACATAAAAAGAAAGGAGAACACATTTCCTGCTATATTACGGTGTAAATCTTAAAATAAAAGGTCAGAGACAAGTGTCAACTTGCCCAGATTGTTGGTTTTGAAAAGAAAGCTTTAACAAATTCTCAGGGGAATTAACATTATGCATTGTTTATGAGCCCAGTTTTATTAATGAAATGTATCAGAGAAAATGTAATAATCCCCAGAGTTGGTCTTTCCATGTTTGTGTGCGATTCACTATATCAGGCATACAGCCCAACATTATAAGGTGAGAAAGAGGAACATCCAAGGCTTTGATCACATCTCCGCATTCCGAATCGCAGGCACAATCGCCACGATTCTGCTTGCATTTTGCAATAGCGGCAAATCCTGCGATTTTATTTGCATGATTTTACCGCGATTGTCGCCTCCATACGCCTAGAACGAAACCTTAAAGTGGTTCTAAAGCAGAGGACTCAACATTTTCCAAACAAAGGCCCTGTTTACTCTTCTTCAGACTTTAAGGGGCCGTACTGTGGCCATTGGAAGTAAAAATTATCCTGGCGCCAGTGGTAGTAAACAATGCATCTTTACCCTAGGTTTCCACTATTGCGACCTTTATTTAATTTTTTGATTTTTTTACACCCTTTAAAAAAATGTTTTTATCACTTTTAATGCTGTCACAAGGAATGTAAACATTCTTTGTGACAATAATAGTCACGTGTCATGTATTTTTTTGGAGGAATCTGGGGTCCAAAAGTCCCCAAATCCCTCCTTTGCACTCAAAAGCATTCAAAATGACAAGTTTGGCTGTTTTGATCACAGACATTTTTTTTAATCTGGCACCTTTAAGGGTTCAGTAAACCGGAAGTGACATTGTGACGTTGCTTCAGTTTCTAGATCCGATTGAAGCCGATTCTGGCTTTGTTCGGGTCTCCGGCCAGCTGGCGGATGTGCCGGCTGGTCGCTTGGGCCTCCTGGTTGGGCAAGAGAGCCCAGGCAGAGCGGAGGAAGGCATCAGGAGGGGGGCGTTCCCTCCCGTTGCTTGTGATAACAATCAAGCAACTTCTTAGCTGCATCGGTTTTTATCACCAGAAAGCTGACCGTCAGTTCTAAACAACGGTTGCGGGTGATGCCTGCATCACTTGAAGCAGAATGATAATCAGATATGAGATTTTGTGGCAAGTGGTTAAAAACAATCACTTTAAGGTAAAAAAAATTATGACGTTAGAAGATCGCATTCACATGAGCACTGAGGCATGTATACTGCACCGTATACCATAACATATATATGTGTGTAAAGTCCAGCCACCCTTAACAACTAATATATTTAGTTACAGCATTGAGAGCTTGTCCACACCACATCAGTTGAACTTTGTTGATTTGCTTAGATCAAGGCAGGTTCATTGCAATGGGGTTAGGGAATACAATAATAACTACAGGGCTACATTCAGATGGCTGAACATATGCAGCCAGGGGCATCTGCTGGCAAAAATCTGTAGATTCTTAAAAACGGTTGTAAACGCTGCTTGCACACTGTGTGCGACCAGCAGGCACTGTCAGTGGAGGCTGTCAGATTTGTACATTGCACCAACGCATAAGGAATATTTAAGTTGTGCATTGTGCAAACAACTGCAATAGACTGCAGTTTGCTGAATTTAGATCTGTGAAGGGTACTTAGAAAAAAGTTTATTATGGATGCATGAGACTTTTGCTCCAAGATGGCTGCCACGTGCCGCCACCGTTCATGTCTGTTTCAGCGGTTGGTGTACATTCGGCACAGACGCAGCTTGGGATTCAACAGAGAGCAGAGAGGAGGGAGGGCATAAAAGTGGAGGGAGGGACTGGGCTGTCATTTAGGATCTGTGTGTGATGTCGATACCATGAGACCTGACTAGCTCAACTCAACAAGGAAATATTCTCTACAGCAATAGAGACAAAACTGAGCATGTACAGGGGGACCACTTTGGCTGTGTATTATCTGGCCTTGCCCAGAGTGACCCTGCAGGAGGGGAGGATCTGTCTATACAAAAAAACTTTTTACATAATACAGAGGATTAACCCTTTACGTTCCACAGTGAGTATAACAAGCATGCTTTATTGCATATACAGACAGGTTTTACTGTTGTGGGTTTAGTAACATTTTAAGGTTAGTTTATTCTCTTTTTTGGTGACCTGGATTTTTTTTTTATGTGTGCCCCTTTGTTTGCTATATTATATTTGTCCCAGGGATCTCTGCATGCACATCTGTCCCTTTCCCTATTAGGACCCAGCCATCATGGGTGGTTGTTTTTAACCTTCTGCTGTACTGTAGGTGTTTGACTACTTATTTCTCATTGAGTTTGTAAGTGCTGATGTCAATCTCATGATATACAAATTGATCCCTCTTTTTGTATGGCAATACTGTATTTGATGTTTATCTTTTCCTGCAATCAGGCTCAACCTATGCCCCAGATGAAGAGTGATATTTGAAACTCTGCCTGTTGTGCAGCTTTAATATTGTGTAACAGACTTAGGAGTTGATTTACTAAAGGCAAATAGACTGTGCATTTTGCAAGGTGCAGTTGCACTCTGCAAGTGCATGTGCTCCAGAGCTTGGTAAATTACGTAAAGCTTCACTTTGCAAAGAATACCCAATCACATGCAAGGAAAATAAAAAAAAACAGCATTTTTGCTTGCACATGACTGGGTCAGAGCTTTTGCTCATTTACTATGCTCTGGAGTAATTGCTCTTGCAGAGTGCAACTGTACTTTGCAAAGTGCACAGTCTATCACACAAGAGCCGGGGTGGGGCCGAGTCCTGCTGTCTGTGTCAATGGGCACAACAGCAGGACTCTGGAGCATGCCCGCACGAGTGCCCTCATGGAAAGCAGCTCTCCGAGGGGGAACTTGAGAAGAGGCAGAGCCAGGAACCCCACAGGGGGGACCCCAGAAAAGGATGACCGGTGTCACTCTGTGAAAACCCTTGCACAGAGGAGGTAAGTATAACATGTTTGTTATTAAAAAAAAACTTTACAATCACTTAAGAATAAAAAATTAAATGTAATAATCTATTAATAAATACATTAGCAGTGAGATGCCAGAACTTCAGTGGGTGGTAGAGGCTTTGGCAATTGAATGCCATGGGTGTCTTTTTGCTTTATTATTTTCAATGCTGTCATGTTATCAATTTAAAGCCTGAAGGTTCTGGAATTGCCACAAATATTTTATTATTCTTTATTTTAAACAGTTTTTCATACAAACAAACATAGAAGAAGCAATTGCGTGCATACCAAGAGATATAGCATAAGCAAAATTCAGTTCTTAAATGGGCACACAAAGTCCAAAAATCATATTCCTTGTATTTATAATTCCAGTTGTAGCACCCTCCACCTTAGATAGGTAGGTTGCTAGAGTAGTTGTGTTATTGTTACAGCCAGTGCAGGTAAATTTAGGCAGGCCTAGCTGTGAGCTGGGAGTGGTTTTGAGTATAGCAGTAGGTGACTGACATGTACTTCCTCACTCTGGCGCCTCCTATGTTTCTAGAGGGTTTTGGAAAAGAGGCAGGGCAGAGGATGGGAGTGGCATGGAGTGTACCTGGGAGCCCTGACCAATCCCCAGCTAGGATTGGCAGGGGGCAGGCCTCCTATATACAGTATTAGTTAATATTCCAATCGCACACCTTCCTGGAGAAACGGCTCATAAATACAAAAATGGGTGCTGAAGCGATCACCAGCTGGGTACTGGAACAATAAACCATATGAACATATTCGCCAGCACACCGCGGATCATATAAAACGTCCAAAAAGTTTTAATGCAATGAAAACATCACAAGAATTGCTATATACAGTATACTCATGGTCAGCTTGCTGTGGGAAAAGTTGTTGGGTAAAGGAACTTGTGATTGAGTCAGGTTACTGCAGCCAGGAGGGTTGGCGGGACTTGCACAGGACTGTCTGGAACCAGTAGTCCACCAAGCTTTGCAGCTAGCACAAGAAGAATTCTTTCCATTGCTATGAGTTGCTAAATCAACAGGGGCTGCAGACCTCTGCCAGCAAATAGCTGTTATCGAACTGTTAGGACCTAAACACGTGCAAGCTGTATCAGGAAACTATGATTGCGCAGTAGAGAAAGTGGAAATTACAAGTGATGTACTGGAAGAGTATGGAGAGCTTAGAGACTAACAATAAAGATTCACAATCATTTGTTTAATTTAAAAAGACCAATTATCTGGGCATCCCATGTCCCTTTTCACTAATCCAAGTTAAATCCCCTAAATAAAAACAACAAAAACAAGCTAAAGGACTTTTCATTGACTGGCGATGTGTGTCTGAAGTGAATGCCTGGCCAAGCAGGGTGATGTGGAACTACTACATTCAGCGACCCCACGGGGGCACCTCTACACAGTGGTAGCAGACTCTTAGGTCTCTATCGACCTAACTGTACAATGATTCAGAAACAACAAAACATCAGACTATGGAACGCTTTACCAACCAGCATTCGGTTGGAGGAAAACCACCTGACTTTCAGAAGACAGATCAAAACTCTGCTCTTTTGATGTCATGAGACACGAACAACTAGCGCCCAGAAGCGATTCAGTTCGCATGCGCCGCGCTTTATACGTTTTTCATTCATTCATTCATTCATCAATATGACACAAACCTATTATACAAAAAAGAAAAGAAAAAAAACTGTATTTACGAAAGTTGGGGGAAGAGTATAGTTGGGGATCCCTCTATTCCCCCTCCACTAGTGCAAGGCCATATTACTCAGAGCTAATTTCTCCTCTCTGCCTTGCAAAGTTGTGGTAAAATTCTCCATTGCATATATGTCGGCTATTTTAATGAGATCAAAGGGGGTGATTTCTGCTTCCATAGGGCCAGAATGCAAAGAGGTGGATCATCACTGAATTTTTATATTTACACTTTGGAAAATCTGAAAGATGGAGAAGATATCTGGCCGAGTCAGATCTAAAGTCATGATTTGTGAGCTTCTTTATGATGTCTCGGACGTTGGACCAAAACCCTTCTAATTTCCGGAAAGACCAGAAAATATGCAGCATGGTACCTTCTGCCTCTCCACAACGCCAGCAGGTATTTCTCATATCAGGATAGATTTTCTGCATAAGAGATGGAACCTTATACCAACGTGTGAGGATCTTATAACACAGCTCTTGGTATTTACTAGCCACCGCAAAATAATGGACAAAGTAAAAAATATAATCACGCTGCTCATCGGAAAAAGTGGTGTCTAAATCTATTTCCCATTTCTAAAGAAATCGGGGGACGAATCCCTCAAGAGGGTGTATTAGCACTTTATAAACCTTGGAAATACCGTGAGCAGAGGGTGCCTCTACCAGGCATACATTTTCTAACAGGGTGTTAATTCTATATGACCACCCCTCGCGAAGAAGGCAACTAAGAAAATAAGTAAGTTACTGCAGTCACCATGGGTCTAATGATAAATTAAACATCGACTGTTTTTTATCCCTGGTCTTCAACCTGGAGTCCACAAGGTAGTCACCAGGGCGAAATTTACCTTGCCCAAAAATGTGTTTAAAACGAAAAAAAACTATAAAACAATAAATAATTGTATACAATTGTATTATATATACTATGACTATGTCAGTGTGGCCAGGGGGGGATGCTGGATTTCCCTATACTGGGTAGAGCCGAGTAATCTTTTATTCTGACTTGGAGAAAAAATAACTTTGCTCTAATAACTACTCTAATGTCGCGTACACACGGCCGTTTTTTGTGATGAAATAAAATGACGTTGCCCACACACCATCGTTTTCTGAAAATGCTCTAGCAAAGCGCGGTTACGTACAACGGCACTCTGTTCCATTCAAGCTCCTGTCTCATAACTTGCTTCTGAACATGCGGGGTTTAAAACGTCGATTAAAACGTCGTTTTAGCCCACACGCGATAATTTTTTATGACACAAAAAACGTCATTTTTAAAAACGACATAAAAAATTGAAGCATGTTCGAATTTTTTTTGGTCGTATTTTAGAAGACAAATAACGTTGTGAAGCCCACACACGATCATTTTAAATTACGTTTTTAAAAACGCCGTTTTATTTCATCACAAAAAACGACCGTGTGTACGCAGCATTAGAGTCACCCCTATGAGTGGATGATGCCGTAGGCTTCTGAGAGATCTTGGGCATAGCCATGGCAAACATTGTAGAGGAATCTCAATGCAAGATTGTTCAATCGCTACCCACTCTTTATATCCCCATTTTGAGAATATCGACCCATCCATGTGCAAGAGCCTTTGTTCCATCTTTCCAAGTCGGAGCTAAAATCACATACTATTGGCAAAAAATTTGCTGAAAATATTTTATCCACTGAGGAAGTCAGTTTGACCCCTAAATATGTCAGGTGGGAGGACGCCCATGGAAAAGAAAATGACGGTCGAAGAGCCTTGACACGTGTAGGGATCAATGTGATATTAAGCAGTTCAGATTTGTGAAGGTTGATTTTAAAATTCAAAAGGGTACTATACCGGTTGAGCTCACATACTAAGTTTGGCAGCGTAGTTTCCGAAGACGTGATGAAAAACAGCATGCCATCTGCAAAGGCTGCGATTTTATAATCCGACTTAGCAGTTGAAAATCCCTGGATATCTACTACATACTTGTTGTAAAAATGGCTCCAGAGTTAAGATAAAGAATAGAGGACATCCTTGTCTCGTGCCATTAATAAGACTAAAGTACATAGAAGTTACCTCGTTGATTCTGACAGCTGGAGATGGAGTCGAGTATAAAGCATCTATCCATTTACTAAAGGCCCTTCCAATATGAGCTAACGTCTGCTTCATAAATGTCCAATCCACCCTGTCGAAGGCCTTCTCTGCGTCAGAGGAGAGCATACATAGAGGTATTTTAACAAAAATTTGCCAAATGAATGATTTTAAGTGCTCTAGTAGTAATATCCTTTTCCTCCTTAGTGGGCATAAACCCAGCTTGGTCAGGGTGGATGACATTCTGAAGGTGAGGTTGAAGTCTAGATACCAGAATCCGGTCACACAATTTTTAGGTGTATGACCAGAACCCCAATATACAGTGTGATGTTTACCCCCACTCACATGAGCCATACATTGCCCACACTCCTTATCACATGCAGATATTTGCTGAACTTTAAAGTGTGAAACACAGTCACTATAGGACTACATTTACAGCTTTTATCATCAGGTTCCTTGTTGTAATTGTTCAGATTCAGTATTACAGATTTTTCTATTTAAAAGATTTGCAAATCTTGGGTGAAAAGATTGTTAAATAGAGCCACTAGTGATTAATCTTTGGATAATTGCAAAACATGTATTTTGATAAGCTTGGGTAACATAGCCCTTATTCATTTCAAAAGTGATTTCACTGATAAATTTGGTATGTAATAATAACAAAATCATGTTTTATAATCCATAAAATACATGTAATTTAGGGTAACTCACTACTGCCTGTGTGTACCCAGCTTAACAAATTCAAAGACACAGGGGCAGATCCACAGAGCGAGTACGCCGGTGTATCTACTGATACGCCGGCGTACTTTCAAATTTCCCGCGTCGTATCGTTGTTTTGAATCCTCAAAACAAGATACGACGGCTTCTGGGTTAGATCCGACAGGTGTACGTCTTCGTACGCCTTCGGATCTAAGATGCAATTCTTCGGCGTCCGCTGGGTGGCGTTCACGACGTTTTCCGCATCGGGTATGCAAATTTGCTATTTCCGACGATCCACGAACGTACGAGCGGCCGGCGCATTTTTTTCCGGCGTCTCTAGTCGGCTTTTTCCGGCGTATAGTTAAAGCTGATATTTTGTCCCGTATAGTTAGGCCTCGTACACACGACCGAGTTTCTCGGCAAAAAACAGCAAGAAGCTTGCTGGGTTTTTTTTTTTGCCTAGGAAACCGGTCGTGTGTACACTTTTCAATGAGGAAACCATCGAGGATCTCGTCGGGCCAAAAATAAAGCATGTCTTCTTTTTCCTCAACGGGAATGGGAAAATTTGGCTCGCCGAGATCCTCGGCGGCTTCACAAGGAACTCGACGAGCAAAACGATGTGTTTCGCCCGTCGAGTTCCTGGGACGTGTGTACGAGGCTTTAGACTTGCTATGTTAAGTATGGCCGTCGTTCCCGTGTTTAATTTGAAATTTTTATTTTTATTTTTTTGCGTAAGTCGTCCGTGAATCGGAATGTACATAAGTCACTTCTAAGTTAAAAAAAATGACATTTAGCGCAATGCACGGCGGAAAATTTAGGGACGGCGCATGCGCAGTTCATTCGGCGCGGGGACGCGCTTCATTTAAATCAAACACGCCCCTAATCGCCGATTTGAATTCCGCTCCCTTACGCCGCTTGAGATACACTACGCCGCCGTAGCTTACGGCGCAAATTCTTTGGGGATTCGAACCGGCCAAAAGTAAGTTACAGCAGTGTAGCGTATCTCACATACACTGCGCCCATCTATTTCTTTGTGGATCTTCCCCACACAGTTCAATCTCCTGCAATTGTGCAGTAGGCCTCTATGTATTGGTGAACTCTTTATTCTAACGATTAAAGTTCCCCATTGTGAGTCTGGCTTTGACCCTGAGTCAAAATACTGATTGCTAAGTAAGATAACATTAAAGTGTTACTAAACCCAGGACCCTGCATTCACTATATCTGGTCTCCCACAGTACACAGAACATGGAAATGCAATTATTTTAGTAAATATAAACTGCTAAATACCTTTTCTCATGAGCAGTATATAGTATTCTTGTGACTTCTATCAGTGTCTGGATAAAGCTTGTAGGGGGAGTTTTCTGACTGTCCTATGGGACTTCAGGGCCCCTGACCCTCTGTCTGGACAGTGCTGATTGATCCTGTACTGATCACATATACTCTCACAAAGAAAAACTCTCTAGCAGTACATACGAAGCTGAGCATGTGCAGCTTGACTTCATAGACTCTGTGTTATCAGGAAATTATCAGGGGACAGTGGAAGTAGGGGAGGATCAGATCGGCCAGGATCAAACGGCCTTTATACACAACGCAGAGGATTAACCCCTTAGGTTCCACAGTGAGTATAACAAGCATGCTTTACTGCATATACAGACTAATTTTACTGTTATGGGTTTAGTAACACTTTAATATTTGTCAAATATAGGAGCTGACATACTATCAGTGTCTTCTTTGAGGAAAGCTTTTGCAGGTAATATTTTGGGAAATAGCTTTTTTGGTATTGCTGAATTTACAATTCTGCACATAAAGACTATTTTGTTTTACTGCACAGACTTTTAGAATATTAGCATTGTAGAAATCTGTGGTTCCAACCTTCTCTGTAGCGCAGTATATTAGCAAATTACCTTTAATAATGTAAAGCATGCAGCAATGATGATGTATATAAGGTAGAGTCCCACAGCAGTGTATCAACTGGCTTCCATTGGTTAGTGCACTTTGTTTATTAAAATTGCTGTGTGTGTGACCTTACCATGTGAGTTTGCTGATTGTGGCAACACTGTTACTAAAGCACAAGATATGAGTGCTGAAGACAGTTTTATTTCCATGTAACACTTGTGTACGTGTTTATCCAGTGTGTTTCATTAGTGGGCAAGGCTCAAGCATATACATAACCATTCACAATCATTTGTGGCTTTAAATGATGAAAAAGACTTGAGCGTTTTTGGTAATAAAGCAGTATAGGCATAAGCTACAGAACAAACAGGAGAACTAATAAAAAATGATATGTGCCTAGCAAAACATGATAACAAATTTCAAGTGGGAAAACTCCTTAGCTTACATTTTATATATACTGAGTCATTGTGCCACAATAGAATTCCAGTCAGGTCAGGGGAGACTGCCAGGTCCCAGTGCTAGATTGTGTACGCCTCAGCAGATCCTCTAACCACCTGTGGATATCAGTTGGCGATGTGTAAATAATGTAGATAGCCAATGTTCTTTGGCATTCTAGATGGTGGAAATGAAAGCAAAATATGTTTTAACTGCATTTTCTTTTTGTTGATTGTGCTGTTGACCTTAAACTGTCACTGTTCTCTGTGAAGAGTATTGAAGTGTATTTTTTTATATGATGCATAGAGCAGCCAGAGGATGCTAAGCAAGTTAAAGCGGGAGTTCACCCCAAAAAATTTTTCTAACATTAGATTGAGGCTAATTTTGCTAAGCGGAATCGGGTGTTTTTTTTTAAATCAATGCAGTACTTACCGTTTTGGAGATCGATGTTCTCCGTGGCTTCCGGGTATGATCTTCGGGACTGGGCGTTCCTATTTGATTGACAGCCTTCCGACGGTCGCATACAGCGCATCACCAGTTGCCGAAGGTCGGTGCGGCTCTATACGGCGCCTGCGCACCGACGTTCGGCTACTTTCGGGAACTCGTGACACCCTGTATGCGACCGTCGGAAGGCTGTCAATCAAATAGGAATGCCCAGTCCCGCAGCCCATACCCGGAAGACGCGGAGAACACCGATCTCTAAAACGGTAAGTACTGCATTGATTAAAAAAAAAAAAAAAACACCCGATTCTGATTAGTAAAATTAGCCTCAATCTAATGTTAAAAATTATTTTTTTGGGTGAACCTCCACTTTAAGAAGCCTAAAGAACTGCCCTTCTGACCCCATAAAATGTTTGTGGTCTTAGAAGCTACCTAGGGAAACACAATATGGTGTGAACTGTAGAGGGGTCTTTTCCTCACCTTGTTACCTATTAGGAAACTCTACTGGACATGAAGAACGACGCTGAGATTTTCAGCTCCTTTATGCGATTTCCACATAATATATAAATGATCAAAACAGTTCTCATCCATGTATTTCCCGAATCAAATAATTAATTTCCCAAAATAAATAATTAAAAACCTATGGTTCCTATTTCTTCAGCAGACGTATATAAATAAGGAAGAGGGATTCATCATCTAAACCAGGGGTCTCCAAACTTTTCAAACCAAGGGCCAGTTTATTGTCCTTTAGACTTTAGGAGGGCCGGATTGTGGCCAGTGGGGGGCAGAAAATGTCATGGGCCCAGCATCAGTGAGAATAAATATGGCCTTAAAGGTTGGTGATCAGTAGAAGGAGAAGTAGTGCCCCTATTAGTAGGAGGAATAGTATCCCATCATTGGTATCAGTGGAAAAAATAGTGCCCCCTTGTTGGTGTCAGTGGGAGGAATAGTGCCCTAAGGGCTGGATAAAGGCTAGGAAAGGGCCACATCTGGCCCTCGGGCCGCAGTATGGAGACCCCTGATCTAAACAGATCACTTTTTGACAAGGGAAAAATAAGATTCAGATATTGATTCTGTTGTCCAGATCCTTTACACAAATTACTCACAAATAGCTGTACAAACAAATATTTTAGGAATTTAGCAAATGTGTTCTTTTAATGTCAACCTAGCCAGCCCTGATTTGAAAGCCAAAAATCGTAACGACTTTTTATGATGAAACTTTTATTTAAATGGAGTCAACTTGGTCATTGGAGTTTGTAATGTGTGTACTGGAAATTGATTGCCAGACTTGTGCAAGTGTTTATCTTGCATCAGAGTAGATATTTACAAATGTTGAGAGGCCTAATACTAGATCCGGGGATGTCTTTTTTTAGTTGCTTCCCTCTTTAAAGTGCCAATAATTAAATAATTTTTTTATTTTTTTATTCTCTTACCACAGACTAATGGCGCGTACACACGGTCGGAATTTCCAACAACAAATGTTCGATGTGAGCTTGTTTCCACAAATTCTGACCGTGTGTACGCTCCATAGGACATTTGCTGTCGGAATTTCCGACAACAAAAATTTGAGAGCTGGTTCTTAAGTTGTTGTCGGAAATTCCGACCATGTGTACACAACTCAACGCACAAAAATTCTACGCATGCTCTGAATCAATTTGACGCATGCTCGGAATCATTGAACTTAATTTTTCTCGGCTCGTCCTGATGTATGTCACCGCGTTTTTGACGTTCGCAATTTCCGACAACATTTATGTGACCGTGTGTATGAAAGACAAGTTTGAGTGAACATCCGTCGAAAAAAAATCCATGGTTTTGATGTCGGAATGTCCAATCATGTGTACATAAGCGGCATAAGCGTGGAAAGCAGCAGGTGTGTTAACACTAAAAATAATTTGGTGGTCACACTCTTTTGTGCACACCATGGAAATAATAAACATTTGCCATACAATGAAATTATCAGTATCAAGAACTGTATAGCACAGAATTAAAGAATGTCTATCATAGTAAAAAAAAAAAGCGAAAACCAATAACACTAATGCCCTAATTGGTGGTCATCTTTGGATATTTTAACCAACAGTTTCTACTAGTTAATGGTTCCCAATCTAGTGTGTCTCCCATGCTCCAGTAAGGAGTTTGTATTTGCATAGGAATGAGCACAAAATAGGAACCTGGGCAGCGCCCAAAGCTTGTAATATTAAGGCTCAGATTTTTTGACCACCACTGATTGTTGTAATTATACTAGAAAATCGTGCAGCAAGTGATCATATAATTCCATTTTATTCCAATCGGGGGAATCCAAACTGAAGGTCAAAATGCCAGTTCCACCTTTGTTGTGGCTTCCCTCATTAGAATACAGTGTGAGTCTTTATCTCAAACCTGACACAGTGTAATGTTATTGAAGAGGAGGAGAAAGGGAAAATTATGGTGGGGGGGGGGGGGGGCTGAAAAAGAAGAGGTAAGGGACCACTCTGTGAAATATCCTTGCACAGAGCAGGTACAGTGCTTTGAAATTGTCCACATTTTATGTTACAACCAAACACGTAAATGTATTTTATTGGGATTTATGTGATAGACCAACACAAAGTGGCACATAATTGTGAAGTGAAAGGAAAATGATAAATGGTTTTCACATTTTTTAACAAATACATATCTGAAAAGTGTGGCGTGCATTTGTATTCAACCGCCTTTACTCTGATACTCCTAACTAAAATTTAGAGAAACCAATTGCCTTCAAAATAGAGTCCACCTGTGTGTAATTTAATCGCAGTAGAAATACAGCTGTTCTGTGAAGCCCTTAGAGGTTTGTTAGAGAACCTTAGTGAACACACAGTATCATGAAGACCAAGGAACACACCATACAGGTCAGGGATAAAGTTGTGGAGAAGTTTAAAGCAGGGTTAGGTTATAAAAAAATATCCCAAGCTTTGAACATCTCACAGAACACTGTTCAATCTGTAATCCGAAAATGGAAAGAGATTGGCAAAACTGAAAACCTACCAAGACATGGCAGTCCACCTAAACTGACAAGCCGGACAAGGAAAGCATTCATCAGAGAAGCAGCCAAGAGGCCCATGGTAACTCTGGAGGAGCTGCAGAGATCCACAGCTTAGGTGGGAGAATCTGTCCACAGGACAACTATTAGTTGTGAATGCCACAAATCTGGCCTTTATGGAAGAGAGGCAAGAAGAAAGCCATTGTTGAAAGAAAGCCATAAGAAGTCCCGTTTGCAGTTTGCAAGAAGCCATATGGGGGACACAGTAAACGCGGAAGAAGGTGGAAGAAGAACTTTTTGACCTAAACGCAAAATGTTCACCTTCCAGCAGGACAAAGACCCTAAACATACAGCCAGAGCTACAATGGAATGATTTAGATCAAAGCATATTCATGTGTTAGAATGGCCCAGTCACAGTCCAGACCTAAATCCAAATGTGAATCTGTGGCAAGACTTTAAGATTGGGCAAAAATGTCACTCTCTAGATGTGTAAAGCTGGTAGAGCCATCCCCAAAAAGACTTGCAGCTGTAATTGCAGTGAAAGGTGTGTAGCGCTACCCCTGAAGGAGCTGCTGATTGATTTGGGATCTACTCTCTCTTGGCTCAACTCACCCCTATTTAATTGTCTCAAACCCTTCCTTGACACATCAGAAGTCTGGAGAATAAGATATTGTAACCCCTGCTGGGCTGGGGTCACAATAGCAGGCATACAATAGACAGTGACAATGTAGCAATAGAGTTACCTGCAGTTAGGGACGATCCCTCCAGACGAGAAAAATACACTCCACACAGTGAATATATTTAAATATTAGAGAGATAAGTTTACTGTTTAGAAACTCAAGAAAGGCAAACATAAGTCTGAAACATAAACACCACTGGCAAATAATGACTTAATCTGACTCGCAAGGGCCCTTGCAAGAATCAGCAATTAATGTAAGCAAAAGAGAGTTGAACCTATGAATGGTACCATTCATCTAATCTAATAGCAGGCAGTCTATGCTCGCGAGCGCACTCTAGCGGGCAGTTCTACAGAACAGTTAATATACACGTTGCGGCCGGTTGGTGCACGTTTAAATTGTAATCCACAGGTAACAATCGGGGAAAAGAACTCATGCTGCGTACACACGGTCGTTTTTTGTGATGAAAAAAAACGACATTTTTAAAAACGTCATTTAAAATGACTGTGTGTGGGGAAAACGTTGTTTTATGTCTTCTGAAAAATGACAATTTTTTTTTCGAACATGCTTCAATTCTTTATGTCGTTTTTCAAAACGTCATTTTTTGTGTCATTTTAAATGATAGTGTGTGGGTAAAACGACGTATAAAACAACGTTTTTAAACCTGCGCATGCTCAGAAGCAAGTTATGACGCGAGCTTGAATGGAACAGAGTGCCGTCGTATGTGCTGAACGTAACCGCGCTTTGCTAGAGCATTTTGAAAAAACGATGGTGTGTAGGCAACGCCGTTTTTTAAAATGAAGTTTGAAAAACGTTGTTTTGTTTCATAATAAAAAACTTTGTTTTATTTCATCACAAAAAACGACCGTGTGTACGCGGCATAAGTAACAAAATGTCTAGGATAGCTGAAGGTTGGTGGATTAACCGCTAGTCAGCGTCAACCACTTCTGTGTAACACTGGAACAGTTAAAAAGTGCCGGCTAGTGTCTGTGGCCTGTGAGATGGCACTAGTTGTCTGTACTAAACAGAGAGTCTGAAGTTGAGCATGTGCTCTCTCACCCGACAGGCCTATCTGCCTGAGTTCTCCTCAGAAAAGGGCACGCTGGCAAACACCGCTCCACGGCACAAAGGATCCCGGACGGGGGGTTGCTCCACTGTTTCAGTTGTCAGCTGGGCTGCCTCCTCAATCTCTAGGAACACGGGCCGGATGCTGGAGTCTTACTTCCATCTGGATGGCTGGTCTCTCGGTGGATAGGCCCAGGCTTCTGGCCTAACAGCACGGCTGTACTCTGTCAGCAGCTCCGCAGAGGAGAGAAGTGCAGGTCCCGAGAGAGCGAGATCAGCCACGCTCTTTCCTTAAATTACTTCCCCCATAAGTGTGCGGAGGTGTCACATGTTCCAATAACACAGGGCATTGTGGGAAGTGTAGTCTGTTTCTCCTACGAGTCAATGGAGTACATATCTCCTGCTACTTGCATTCCCACAATGCATAACTTTCTTAAGGGTATCTTACATATTTACAAAAAAATGTATATAGTTCCAGCGTGAATGACCTGTCGTAAGACTCTGACAGGATGACCCCGCTACAGGTGGTTATACAAAGTATTGATTTAAGGGGGCTGCATACAAATCCACGCCACACTTTTCACATATTTGTTTGTAAAAAAAAATGAAAACCATTTATCATTTTCCTTTTACTTCACAATTATGTGTCACGTTGTGTTGGTCTATCACATAAAATCCCAATAAAATATATTTATGTTTTTGGCTGTAACATGACAAAATGTGGAAAATTTCAAGGGACATGAATACTTTTTCAGGACACTGTAAGTATAACATGTTTATTATTATCTATTAAAAAGACTTTAAAGTGGTACTAAAAGCTGACGTTTGTTTACCAATACTTACCTGAGCCCAATCTCCATGCAGCGATGTGCATGAGAGCAGCTGCGTCACATTTCTCTGCCTCCTCATCCATTCCTGCTGCTGTCAATCACAGCCATTAAGGAGGTAGCGGGGGTGGGTCTGAGCCCCATTCTGTGTGCCTTATGGACACACAGAGCAGGGCTCAGGAGTTAGCATGCACAAGTGCCCCCATATCAAGTGGCTTGCTATGGGGGCATTCAGCAGGGAGAAGGAGCCAGGAGCGCCGGCGAGGAACCTTTTTATTTATTTTTGTTTTTTGTTCTTCACTGTGTTTTTATTCTTTGTATATTTATTTATAATTATGTTTTGTTTGTATGTAGCACCGTGGCCCTGTGAGATATGACATTTCGTTCTACTGTACGTCCTTACGTGTAGTAGAATGACAATAAAGCTTGACTTGACTTGAGAAGAGGAGGACCAGGGCTGCTCTGTGCAAAACCATTGGACAGAGTAGGTAAGTATAACATGTTTGTTATTTTCTTATACCTTTCCCTATACAAAATATGCTAGAATTGTTTAACCAAGCAACTTTGTAAATGTTGCTTTTTTTATCTTTCCATTTTAGCTTTAGGCATGTAACAACAGTGTCTGCGGTGTCTTTAGAGATTTGTCACCCTAATGAAGTCTGTGTGCACCATTCTTAAGCCATAATAATATTCTTTTGCTATGCATAGGTTACCATAACTCATGCACTCTGTATAGTTCTAGAAGAGGGGGGTTGTCACCACATTGGCTTCCTCGGTCATTTTTAGACATCCAGACTATGTGTCACCACTAATAATGACAGGCTCTAGAAGGTCAGAAGTACTGTGGTTATATGTGGATAAGTGTGACAAGAATGCTTTGGAAAGAAAATAGAAAAAGTTCATATAAGTAACCTTAGCTTTGGAAGTAGAAAACTGTTAAACGCGTAGAAACTAGAAAACATAAACACTGGTATCCCTGATATTTTAAATCAGGAATTTTAAATAAAATGTCACCAAACTGATTTGAAGCTACGAGGGAGGGTAGTTAAAAGGAAGCTGCATATAATAGATTAAAAATTAACAAATACTTCAGTTGTTTTGGTTCACTTAACACTCTGTTTCCAAATTTCACAATTTCAACCCTAAATATAACCAAGGTCAATACACCTCCAAATACTCACGTAGCATGCAATGTTATCATATGTTGTTTTTTTTCCGAAAAACCTGTTTGCAGTACCTACTGTACTTTGTAGGATCTTTCTATTATTGAAGGCTTAGTACACATTAACTTATGCAGAATTGAGAAGAATCCAAAGCTGGCCATACACTACAGCAGGGGTGTGAAAATCAATTTCATTGTGGGACACATCAGCATTATGATTGCCCTCAAAAGGGCCGGTTGATTCTGTAAGATTAGATGTCCAGCGCATCCCCTCCCCTTACATTAGATGTCAAGAGCCACCCCACCATCAGAAGTTGAGTCCCCCACTCTCCCTTACATCACAGTGTACCCACTTTCCTTATGCTGCTGCCGGGAAGAAGCTGGATGTTTGCTTGAAAGCAGAAAGTAAGGGTCTGGAGGAGGACCAGAGGTTGGCTGGGGGTGCGAGGGCCACATGAAATGGCCTAGAGGGCTGGATTCGGTCTGCGAGCCTTTTGTTTGACACCTGTGCACTACAGGATTTTCAAACAAAATAAAATTCATATGAAAATTCTCATTTCATGACATGTGGGTATCTTTTTTTTTAATTAATAAATACATTTGTTTATGAATCTGCTGCACTATAGTCTTTGCTTTGATGTATCTTTTATGCCAGTCCCTCTTTTTTATATACATGCCTTACCCACAGATAATCCTACACTTTAGCACAATATGCTATGATTTAATATTTCTAATTCTCTTTAACTACACAGGGCTAACCCATTGGGGGCACTCTGCAGGCACCGGCTCCCCTGATCCTCGGAGGGCGTCCACTGTGCGGCTCCTTGCAACCCCCCTGGGGTCTGTTTTGGTTTCCCTCTCTCCCCCCTGGGGTTGTGGGTGGCGCTCCCTTCGGATTTTCTAACGGCTCTGCACATCTCTGGTCATTACAAAACTCACTTCATTCGTTAACGGTAAACCTTTTTCTTTGGTCAATTTATGTGATTTATATTTATACTTTTTTGATCGCAAATTTATGTTATGTATATTTTTGTAGAATCAACCATCCCCCTGAAGAGACCACTTAGAGGTCGAAACGCATCGGGGAACGCACATCACACAGCATAAAGCAATGTTGTATACATTTGTCCAATATTGTGGAATATGTATTGTATCACCTGATCCGGAAAGGGTTTTCTTTTAATTGTTATTGCATTTAAAATGTTTGTTATTGACAACCATAAAATAAACCATGTTTTATTATATTACATTTGTTACACTTTTATACTATTGCTGTCCAAAGCCCCGTGGGGTAAATTCCTTTTTCTACATGATGTATCTTTTATGGGGATGCTATAAACCATACAGTGGAGACTGGTAAATTGGAGAAAAGGGAAGATTATATGTGCTTCCTTGCCCTGGCAAGTGAGGGCAAATATTTTTGGATATGAGTATATTGACACGTGGGTTGTAGTACTTGGTGAGAGCAACACATGGTGTTTGTGGGATTGTTGCACTTGATGATCACAAATAAATGTAAGCACAACTGCTTATTTATATATACTTTGGGTTTAGTATACTAAATTAGTATTATTTTTTTGGGGGGTAATAACTGTGGAAAAAAATAGAAGCGATGAACACTGGAGTCTAAGTAATAGATCTGAGAGTTGCAATATGTGTAATGTTGCCCAGGACCTTAGGGCAACACAGTTTGGTAGGAGTATATTGGTTTAGGGGATAAGGCACTTGGTGGAGAAACCACATGGGGAAGAGAAACTGTTGCACTGTATTGATACAATAAATGTCAGCAATGCTGATAAGGCAATACATGCCTTATCAGTACATTGTGGTTTCCTTTAGAACATATTATACCATATGGTTTTATTTCTTTTTTCTTTCTGGTATAACTTCTGGAGGAGAAGAGCACAGTGTGAAAGCAAGAAAACACAGATACCTGTATAGCACCCTCCTAGTTAGGTTGCTAAGAAGATAGGCAAATCCTGGGCTAACCCCACCCACAGCAGTTCTCCTGGTTGAAGCTAATCTCCATGAAGGTCCGAGCTGTGGTATAGCTGAGGGGTATATTCCTAAATACCCACGTTTGAAGCTAGTCAAGAGAACACTCCTCCAAGGACCTGGTCTGGAGAGCTCACTGAAGAGTGCCTTGGTGGAAGTTAGGAGCTTGGCTGTACTGTGGCATTGTGAGCATTAACCTTTCCCTCACTGAAGAGTGTCTGGTGGATACTGGAAGGAGGCATGGTTCCGTTACAGCAGCTCCTACAGGGGTAGCACTACACCTGGATTATGATATGACATGCATTAAAGGGGTTGTAAAGGAATTTTTTTTTTCATAATAAGTATCCTTTACCTGCAGACATTCCTCTTTTCACTTCCTCATTGTTCGTTTTTTGCTCAGAAGTTGTTCTATTTCTTCTCTGTTCTGTTCACTTCCTGCTTCTCTGATTTTACTCACCACCGTGATGGAAGGCTTTACTGCGGTGGTGAGTAACGTGCTCACCCCCTCCTGGGAAGTACATCTGTGCGGCAGGACGCTCTCTACGTGTTAGAGACTTCAAGGAGGTGTGAATTACTGGGCGTGCCGCAATTCATACTGGGAAATGTAGTTCTTACATGAACAAACGATGCAAACCAGGAAGTGAATGAGAGAACAGAAACTAGAATGCCGGAGGTGATATAGATGAAGGAATTTAATAGGTATTTACTCGTTTTTTAACAGAATCATTACACTATTCTGTCTGTCTACCTTGCAGACATTAATTTTAGGCAAACATTTTTTTTCCTTTAGTGACCCTTAAAGGGTCACAAGTTTTGTTGAGAATTTGAGATTTTTTTAAAGAAAGAATAGGACTGATGATATGGGACTGTATTTTTTATGTAATATTAAAAAGCTGGTTTACCTGTTGTAACGGTCACCACCGTTTACGATATTCCCATTCCATCAGCCACGACAGCTTATCTGACACTCCAACCATCCAACAGACACGATCCATATCAATTCTCCAGAAAGACGAGACAAGCTCCGTTCTCTGAGTGTATGAACACTTTTAATGGTAACTTAGCTTTCTTATATACAGTTTTAGAAACCAAGTGAACAATGAATCAACTCCACCCAAGAGGGCACTTTAATACACACTCTTAGACAATGACATTCAGTTGAGTTAATTATCCCCAGACGACCGGACTCCGATAATAAGTGATTCACCTGCATAATACACATTTCTATATGAAATTCCTATAGAAAGGGGAGCATGGCTGAGAAATTAGAAGCATTAAATCTGGAGGAAAAATAAAGGAACACTAGTGTGGAGAGCCAGCGGATAGGTAAAAACTTGATCCTTCTTATGGTATAGTTAGGTATTATGTGCTCAGGTGCTCTTTTCTTTCTATACAGAGAACATATACTCCCCCCCCCCATTTTCTCTTGCTTACTTTGTCTGATCTCCCACATTTACATTACTCCTTTTTTAAAACTCCCCAATCTTGAATACATCTGTACGAAAATTGAAAAAATTGCAAAGTCACAATTTTATATAACCTCAGCTGACTAGTCCTGCTTGAGCAAAAAGACACAGAAACACATACATTAATGGTACTCATCCATTGTTTAATTTGCAAACCTGAATATGACTTTGTCTCATTTTGGCCCTTTGGGCAATTCTGTTAAAGTGTTTACAAGTACTGCATGGTCTCTGGTATTTTAAAATAAAAAAAAGGAGCACGGACTTCTGGAAAACAAATGTGCTATTGATATCCTGGAGGATACCAGGGGGGTGGCGATAGACCCCATAATTTGCTGAAATGATGAGGCACTGGGGAATTAATGGTTTCATATTTAAAAAAATAAAAGAAATAAACAGGAAATTTGAAGTACAATCATTAATTAGTTCACTGATACTTTACTTAAAGTGGACCCACTGCATTCTCTCTTCTGCCCTGTGTAAGTATATATAACCAAATACAACTTCTCCGTCTACTTATGTAATTATAACAGTACTACTGTTGAAAACAAGGGCCCAGATCCACAAAGAAGTTACGTCGGCGTATCTTATGATACGCCGCGTAACTTCTAGGATGCGCCAGCGTATCTTTGTTTTGTATCCACAAAACAAGATACGCCTAAATGTGGGCTAGATCCGACTGATGTACGTCTTAGTATGCCGTTGGATCTTAGGTGCAAATTTTACGCTGGCCGCTAGGTGGTGCTTCCGTTGATTTCCGCGTAGAGTATGCAAATTAGCTAGATATGCCGATTCTCAGAGCGTATGTCCGCCCGGCGCATTTTTTACGTCGTTTACGTAAGGCTTTTTTCGGCGTAACGTTACCCCTGCCTCATGAGGCGTACGCAATGTTAAATATGGACGTCGGGACAGCGTACAATTTCCCGTCGTTTACGTAAAACGTTCGCGAATAGGGCTTTGTGTAAATTACGTTCACGTCAAAAGCATTGACCATTTGCGACGTGATTTCGAGCATGCACACTGGGATACCCCCACGGACGGCGCATGCACCGTGGGGTCAAGATGTATTAACATAAAACACGCCCACATCTTAGTTATTTGAATTTTGCGCCCTTACGCAGACACATTTATACTACGCCGCCGTAAATTACGGCACAAATTCTTTCTGGATATGGAAACTACGCTCTAAGTTACGGTGGCGTAGTGTATCTGAGATACGCTACCCTGCCTAAAGATAGGCAGATCTTTGTGGATCTGGCCCTAGGTTTTTAAAAAAATCACATATGTATAATATTTACATAAAATTGACTTGTGGCCACCCAAAAAAAATTCAGGTGTCTGCATACCAACTTTGTTGTCCCCTTAAATAGCTGGGGTCGAGAAACTTGGGGTGCATAGTAACCAACTTTCATGGTTGCTGGCATTTTTTTAACTCCCCATTCCCAGTGGTGTCTTTGGTTGGGTCTAGTGACAGCACAAGTCTTTTTTGCTCTCTTTTTCCTCCGCTGATGGGCAGATCCAAAATTCTGCAGACCAATTATGTGCAATCTTCTATGAGTCAAGGGCAGGAGGCAGAGCCTTGAAGCCTTGAGCTTACAGGAAGTGGGTTAAATGAGTATCATTCAACCTGGAAGATGTGTGATGCTGGATTAGTGAATCTGCATCGGACAGCACAGAGAACAGCCGAGTATATCAACCAGAGATTGTTTTTATTATTAGGCACTGCTGGGGGAGCAAATATCCGTTTTTTTTTTACACAAAATTGAATTGAGTGCTTCTTTACCTGCCCAAAGATTTGTTTTTCTGTCTGTCCAGTCAAGATTTGCACAGCACTGTCACACAGCACAGCCAGGTGGATGAACAGTTTTCTCTGTTATAACTATAGACTGTAGAAGGATTACCATGGTCCCCCCCCCCAGCTTACTGACTGGACAGTGACAGAGCAGCAGCAGACTGATGAGGTCATCCCTCTGCATATTCCGTTTACTTCTCCGCTAAGCATGTTCCTTGTTAAAATATTTGCATGCATCTCCCCTCATTGTCTCCCAGTCTTACCTCTAAAGAGGCTGGTATCAAGTCAAAGTAAGCCCCATTCACGCGGGACGTACTAAAACATATGCCTGTGCAGGATTGTGTTCCATGCATCCCTGTGCAGAGAGTCCCACTGATGTCAATTGGGATGCAGTGGCTGCAAGGGCATGGCCACTGCACTCAATATGACATCCGTGTTGATACAGGATGCATGAGGGATACAAACCTGCACCCACCTGGATGTCATTTTGGATGCATCGGCCGTGTCTATGCAGCCACCGTACTCTGATTGGCATCATTGGGACTGTCTACATGGGAATGCTTGGAACACCTGTGCATCCCAGTGCGAGTAAAGCTGTCTCTGCATGGGTGTACACTAGTAAACCCCAAGTTAATGAGGTGTTAAGGATATGAAGCTGCATTTATTTGCGTATTTTATATCTACCTGGAGTTCAGCTTTATCTATCCATCGAACAGAATCCAACATACTGATTTATATCAGCAGGGCTTATGTTTTCCAGAAACCTAGGATTAATCTCAGACCCCCTTCCTCAGTACATGTATCCTCAAATTTGCTTTTCCGTAAAATTTTGCTGCAGTTCAGAACATGCACTTACAAGCTGGAAAGCATAATATGTGGTCATATAGCTAGATTCACAAAGAGTTAAGCCGGCGTATCAGTAGATACGCCGTCATAACTCTGAATCTAAGCCGTCGTACATTTAAGTGTATTCTCAAATTGAGATACACTTCAATGTAGCTAAGATACGACAGCCTGCGCCGTCGTATCTTAGCTGTCTAGTTCCGCCGGCCGCTAGGGGCGTGAACGCTGATTTACGCCTAGAATGCGTAAATCAGCGAGATACGCCTATTCACGAACCTACGCTTGCCAGTCGCAGTAAAGATACGCCGTTTACGTAAAGCGTTTTCAGGCGTAAAGTTAGTCGAACAAATAGCTGGCCTAGCCAATGTTAAGTATGGACGTCGTTCCCGCGTCGAATTTTGAAAATTTTACATCGTTTGCGTAAGTCGTCCGTGAATGGGGCTGGACGGAATTTACGTTCACATTGAAACCAACAAGTCCTTGCGGTGTACTTTGGAGCAATGCACACTGGGATATGTCCACGGACGGCGCATGCGCCGTTCGTTAAAAACGTCAATCACGTCGGGTCATGGTTTATTTACATAAAACACACCCACCTCTTCACAATTTGAATTTGGTGCGCTTACGCCGGCCCATTTACGCTACGCCGCTGTAACTTAGGAGGCAAGTGCTTTGTGAATACAGCACTTGCCTCTCTGACTTACAGTGGCGTAGCCTAAATGCGATACGCTACGCCTGCACAAAGATAAGCCAGTCTTTCTGAATCTGGCTAATAGAGTGGCACTCAAATTAGGAATTTTACTGAGAAGAAAATAACTATTTTGCTTTTTATTGTCATATCTTACCATTATATCAAATTGCGGTATAATAAAATTAGAAAATAGTGTATACTGTACTTGTATTTAGTTGCTAGGAGTAAAGTATTTTTACATAGAGCACACTAGCATTTGTGTATGTATAGTATTTACTACAGCATACGGTTGATGATATACTGCCATCATGTGTTCATTTTATCTCAGTGCATTTTTCCTGAGAAGGATTTTCACACTTTGGCCATGTAAGATAATAAGAAAAATAATATAATAATTAAGAAAAGAAGACTAGAGGAGGATGCCATCTGTGTACTACTAAAGCCCCATACACACGATCGGACCTTTGTCCGACCAAACTCACATCGGAAAAGAGAACATGTTCTCTATCTAAACTCTGCTGGAATTCATCTGAATATCCAATCGAAAAACTCAGATGGGCATACACACGGTCGGAATTTCCGATGGAAAAAGTCCGTCTGACCCTTTCAATCGGAAATTCCAATCGTGTGTACAAGGCATAAGAGTATGAGGCAGCTAATGTTGTGACACTGGGGTACGTTACATGCTAATTTGTTGCTACTTTACAAAAATGTGGTGGAACAGCTTTTCATTATTTTTTTTGCTACAGTTTTTGTATAATACGCAGATATAAGCTTAAAAATGTTCTGTTGCAGCTCACTGTTAATGAAAAATATATGAATTTCTTAACACAAACATTTTTTTGGATTTGGAAAGGGATAGAAATTTGTCATGTTTTTATAGCTGCCTATGGGCCAGATTCTGAAAGGACTTACGACAGCGCAGCGCCATATACGCCGTCGTAAGTCCTAATCCGACCCGTCGTATCTATGCCCCTGATTCTTAGAATCAGTTACGCATAGATATCCATTAGATCCGACAGGCGTAAGTCTCTTACACCGTCGGATCTTAACTGCATTTTTTTGCTGACCGCTAGGTGGCGCTTCCGTCGAATTCCGCATCGAGTATGCAAATTAGCTAGATACGCGAATTCCCGAACGTACGCGCGGCCGACGCAGTAAAGTTACGACGTTTACGTTAGGCTTTTCCCGGCGTATAGTTGCCCCTGCTATATGAGGCATAAGTGCGGCGTACCAATGTTAAGTATGGCCGTCGTTTCCGCATCAAAATTTGAAAAAGTTACGTCGTTTGCGTAAGTCGTCCGTGAATGGGGCTGGACGTCATTTACATTCACGTCGAAGCCAATGACGTCCTTGCGGCGTACTTTGGAGCAATGCACACTGGGAAATTCCATGAACGGCGCATGCGCCGTTCCGCAAAAACGTGAATCACGTCGGGTCACGGTAGTTTTACATAAAACACGCCCCCCTGATCCAAATTTGAATTAGGCGGGCTTACGCCGGCCGATTTACGCTACGCCGCCGCAACTTACGGAGCAAGTGCTTTGAGAATACAGCACTTGCCCGTCTAAGTTGCGGAGGCGTAACGTAAATCGGATACGTTACGCCCGGGCAAAGTTACGCCGCTGACTGAGAATCTGGCCCTATGTTTACAGTCAGAAATTAATCTTCCCTTTCCTGGTAACTAGTATTGTGGGATAGCAAGACATGTACAGTACTTGTTATATTAGTGGTAGGAGTTCAAGATGGTCACATTTTATTACTCTTTAGGTCCTAAATGGGAGATTTCCCATTTGTTTTGTTTTTTTTTGCTGTTTTTTTTTGGCTAGACTTCTACTGCAGGTCCTCAGTTGTTGGCAGCAAAAAAGCTACCTAGTACTTTAGGGTATGGAGGAGCATGTGACTTACTCCATGTGACCAGCACTGTCATATTGGGAGAGTCCCTAGTTCTGTGTAAGTTACAACTTAATCCTGATCCCAGGAGCCAAGCGATGTGGTGGGCAAGTGGGAAAAAAGGTAAGTAGGTGGTGGTGGAGAGTTGCTTTCTCAGATCAACTTTCCAGATCAGTAAAGTACAAATGAGATGGACAGAAAAAAAAAAAAAAACCATCATGAAACTTTATTATGATCTTGACTTTAACCTCCCTGGCGGTATGATTATGTCAGATTTTTGATGCTGAAAGAGGTAAAATTGTTTTGTATGGAAATTTGGCGTTTTTATATTGTAGGCCTGTAATTCTTAGAAATAACTCACCTTATTCTGTCCAAACATGAGTCTAGTAGACATCCCGGGTATTATAAAGTTTGAAACACAAAATCATAAATTATAATATAATAAATAACTATAAATAATTATCAAAAATAATAATATAATAATAATAATAACATTTATTCAATAATGTAATCAACTCAAAAACACTGAAATTTGCTCAGTTGCAGAATTGTCGCTGTCATAACTTTTAGTGTTTGATGACGAATTTCCCCACAAATCGCTATCGCTCAATTCTGCAAGTGGGTCTAAACCAGCTTTTGATGTAAAGGGACACTTTTTGGTTGCTATGGACAATCTCTAGTTTCCAGGCAGAGAGAACAGTATTTATAATATAAAACTGCATGCAGGGCACTGGACAAAGCACTAGGGACAAAGGGGAGGTGAAATAATTTGATACAGTAATTTAATTTGTAAGATTACAGTGTACTGTATGTATTCTGTTTTTTGCACTTTTTGAATTTCCTGCCGGGATCCGTCTCCATGCGTCACGCTTCTTGCAGGAAACGGAGCACGGCATACAGAGCATCGCACGGAAGACACAGCCACCGCAGTGGGGGACATTGCAGGATCCTGGGGACAAGGTAAGTAACTTTCCCTGGATACTGCAATGCAGCCCCAAGTGTGGTTCGGGGGTTACCGCTCTTGGTATGGAAAATTCACCCGAGCCACACTCGGGAATACCGGTAAGGAGGTTTACAAACGTGCTGCTCTATTTTTCTATGATTTGCATTGCATACTGATATGCAGATTCAGGCAAATATTACCATATTTTTCACTCTATAAGACGCACCTAGGTTTTAGAGTAGGAAAACAAGAAAATAATTGCCTGGTGCCTGCTCAGTATTCACTCCATAAGACGCAGAGACATTTTCACCCATATTTTTGGGGGAAAAAAGTGTGTCTTATGCGAAAAAATATGGTAGATCTTGATTTAAATAATGCTCACAGATAAAGGTGATATCAGCGGCTGCAGCAATGTCCCGTCGCGGCCGCTGATAGGCTGAGCGCACTGTGAGTCACCGACCCGCAGGAAGTGGAACAGACCGGGACCGGAGAACGGGACGGCGATATCGGAACAACGGGGGATCGTAGGCAGGTAAGTGAAAGTTTATTTTGTATAGTTTTACAGCCCGGGCACAGCGGGGGTTAAAAGTTTTAGCTTAGAGAACTCCTTTAAGTTACGGCACTCTAAATTTGTGTCGTAAGTGCCGTATCCACAGCGCATTTGCGTCCAAAATTGCGCAAGTGTAACTTAAATTCCGAGACGTAAGGCGGGGTTATTGCAAGTGGGAAGGAAGTGGGCGTGCTTCATTGTAATGAGCCGTGACCCCATGCAAATGAAGGGCCGGCCGTACTGCGCATGCGCGCACGAATCTGCTCCTCACTGGGCATGTGCAGAACTTGGCTCAGCGCAATCAGTGAGATAGGTAAAAGGCCAAGTGTACTTAGTTTGAGGATCGCCCTGTGTATAAAAAGCCCCAGACAAACACACTTCCCTTGCAAAAGTATATCCCTGTGTTCCCCTTCCTAGAGCAAGTTGCTTCTGCTCTGTCGTTTGTTGGTGTGTGTTGGTGAGTTGTGTGTGAGATAAAAGTTTGGGAGGAGTAGTAGAGTGAAGTTGGTGTATTTTCTGTTTGTTTTTTGCGTGTTTGTTTTTGAATTTGTAGTAGCTGTCTGCTTGTGTGTTTTGCTTTTTGTGTGTGTTTCTTCTGTGAGTATTTTTGTTTGTTTGTTGTGTGAGTATTTTTGTTTGTTTGTTGTGTGAGTATTTTTGTTTGTTTGTTGTGTTTGTTTTTTGTTGGTGCTGAGTGGTGGGTGTGATGGCACCGAAGCGTGGGAAGCTTAATTTTTCCACCATTGAGAAGCAGATACTTGCTCGGGGCATCGTCCAATATGGGCGTTATTTACATGGCCCTGAGAGCCGGAACACCTCCCCGGCCCAGAGGAAGGATTAAAAAAATCACGGATCAGATCAATGCGGGGGGGGGGGGAGACGAGGACCACCGCTGGCATACAAAAGAAGATGAACGATCTTAGGAGCCTGGTCCGTGACAAGATGGCCAGGATCAATGCCCATGCCACGGGCACTGGAGGAGGCGGACCCTGCCCCGTCAGGCTGACTGAGGAGGAATGGGCAGTGGCCCGGTGTTTCCACCCACAGCAGGTGGTGGGCCTGCCTGGCTATCAATCAGATGTTCCTGTGAGGACAGGTACATTTTTGGTTTTTCTATCTGGTGATTAGCATATGTGGGTGGGGGAAGGGAAGATGTGCCAAGTGTGTGGATCCTCCAACCTGTGATTGTTTTGTGTCCTCCACAGATGGCCAGGAGATTGCTGGCCCATCAGGCCAGGAGGTGCCGGCCCATCAGGCCAGGAGGTTGCTGGCCCATCAGGCCAGGCTGCTGCACCATCCCAAGGACAAGAGGCTGCTGAGGAGTCCCAAGAAGGGCAGGAGTCCCCAGGTGAGGGGATTGGCCACACCTCCCCTCATGAGGAGGTTGAGGGGGAGGAGGATGAGGGGGTGGAGGCTGAGAAAGAAGATATGCAGATTGGCAGGGAAGTTCTTTTGGCCTCGGATTTGTTTACCCCTGAGGCTACCCCTGAGGCTGCCAGCAGTCAGGCCACCATTAGGGGTAGCCCCTCCCATTCCTCCCCCAACAGGCCTCAACCCACAAGGGTCACTCTCTCCCCTCCTCCCAGGCCACAAGCCTCAGGGGCAGGCATGATGGCGACCCAGGAGACCAGGGGGGTGGCCGAGCATCTGCCGACCAGTTTGCAGAGGGACAATGCCCGGCAGACCCGCAATCTGGCTCAGATAAAAGAGACTCTGAGCCAGATGCAGACAAGCCTGGGTGCAATGAAGGAGGCAATCACTGATGGGGCCACAAACTCCTTGGCGGTCATCACATGCTTGTGTGACCTGCAGACTGCCACAACAGGCGTGGCCCAGGAGGTGAGTGCCCTGACCCAGGCTGTCCAGGACAATACCCGGGCTGGCCAGGCCAATGCAGCTGCCCTCACAAACTGTCTGACCAGGATAGCAGTGGCCTTGGAGGGCAGGCCAGCAGGAGGACAGTCACCAGGGGAGGCTCCTCCTTCCCGTGCTCACCCACCTCCCCAGGACGATCCTCCTTCCCCTGCTCACACCCCCCCCAGGATGATCCTCCTTCCCCTGCTCACACCCCCCCCCATGAAGATCCTCCTTCCCCTGCTCACATCCCCCCCCAGGAGGCTCCTCTGGTTGGCCGTGCCCGTGTCCGTGGGCGGCCCAGGCGTAGCTCACGCCTCCGCCGTTAATTTTGCAGGGTACTTTTGTTTTTTTATTTTTATAATTTTGTTTTGTATACTGTACTTATGATTTGTTTCATGTGTGTGAATGATGTGTAAATGTGGGGGGTGGCATTCCTGATTAAATAAGGGTGTCACCCTCAGTTTTGGTGGAGTAGGGATCCCCAGGACCAGGGAGAAGTGATCCCAGGTCCCTGAATGGTGTATGAATGCACAGTGACATAATTGGAGCCATGGCGGGGCGTTACTGCTCCCAAGTACCATTGGGGGGGTATTTGGATCTAATCCAATTTGATGTGCATGTGATGTGTCTGTGCTAGGGACCACAGTGGGTGTGCATTCATGCATTCTCATTGTGACATAATTAATGTGTGTGTTTACTGTGCAAAGATGCCTTCTGCGAGGCGTCTCCTGGCTGCTGTTCCCTCAGCAGACCGGGTAGAGTTGGTTGGGGGGGGATTGTCAGGTTCGGGGGTCAGGTCATCACATATGTCAATCTCCAGGCCCCTTCTCACTGCGAAGTTGTGCAGAATGCAACATGCCCCGATGATCTGGCACACAAAGTCTGGGGAATACAACAGGGTACCCCCAGACTTATCCAGGCATCGGAAACGTGACTTCAGGAGGCCAAATGTGCGTTGCACCACCACAAACCAAAAATGTATTATATTGCAGCTAAGATGTGGTGGCTGCCAGAGGTGGCTCTTGGCTTTATGAGGGCTTAGGCAAAACTTAGACATGAGGCCCCACAAACACCGCAACTGCGTATCAGTAAGGCAACTAAGCTTAGGGAAAGAGGCAAGGCCCCTGTTCAGAAAGTGACCAAAGTCACTATAGTTACAGTAGAAAAGGACTGGAGATAAGATTGCCATGTGGCTCTTTGCAATGTGTTAGCAGCAGCGGGAAGATGCTTTCTTGGCACTGACAGTCAAGAAAGAGAGTGTGCATGCGTGCAAACACTTCACCTAGCAGATGACTTAAGAGTTTGGCTCCCCAGTGTTAACCCCTTCTGTAGTACAAACTGGCAGAATGTGAGAATTTTAAATGCACCCAACGTTGGTGCCCGAGTAAATCAGCAGAGAGACGGCAAACGCAGAGGCAATGCCAATGATCCTGGACCTGCAAAGCACTTTGTGGTTAAGATGATACCAGAACTGGAAACAATTTACTAGTGCCCAAAGGTCACCTACAGGTTAGCCTTCCGCATCCAGTCCAGTAGGGTAGGCCAAGCAGAATAGCTGAAATTCTAGAGACCAGATTTAGCGGTTAAGTATGTAATAGAATGTATAAATAACTGACTTAATTTTTAAGTAGAAATTAACTTTTCAATATGTGTTTTGACATAATTAGCTTAGCTAACAGTTTGCAGAGTCACACCCTGCTACTGCTAAGTCATTGTGGTTAAGCTTACTCATAGAACAGCCTGATTGTATAAGCAAAGTCATCTTTTAGTCCTTGTTAAAACTAAATTCAGCTGGTTTAAATCATGATAAGAATATACTGACTTTGTATGATATTTACAGACATATGCAATAATATGCAGCCCCTCCTATCTTTCTTCTGTATATAAGTCACTCTGAGAGAATGCACTTTATAGATCTAATGAACACTCAAATGCTTCCTTGTGTCTCATTTTGATTTCTCACGGAATTCCGGGGGTTACTGAAATTTATCCTGCATTTACCTGAAGTACACCTGGGTGGCGGTATTACCTGCTTCAAAGTAGAGCAGCATCTTGGTTTAAAACAAAAGAAAAAGGAAAAGCGCTAGTAAACAATAGGCAAAACCTTCCTCTGCAGAACTAAAAAAAAAAATGAGGGGGTTATAATGAGCTGGTCAATATGTGTCTAAACTCCCTGTAAGTGACAGGTGATAAGACTTCCTGCATCCTTCAATGGACGAGAAAAAAGTAAGGCCTGAAGATAGCATTGCGCCTTGGTTTTAATAATTAAAAAAAAAATGTTAAAACAAATATATTAATATATTTTTATAAACAATAGTGCTTTTATTTAAAAGCGTACCAAATAAAAGCTTGTTTGAAATAAAAATGTTTTAGATATGCAAATTAGCCAGTGTTACAGTCATGCTAATCGAGGCATGCCTGCGCTGTTAAATTTGGTCCGGATATCTAGATGTTAATGACCTCTAAAGGGTTAAAGGGCTTACTATAAGTGCAGTGGACGTGTCCTGTATAGAATTTGTAGTAAATACATTTTCTACAAATGGTTTAAAAAAAATGATCTGTCTCTAACTCTGTACATTAAAAAAATCCATTCACCAAAGCCCATTATGGTTTCTCATTATGCATTGCCCAACAATACTAAGACAGTTAATTTAAATAAAATATCAAACTAAAAAAAAATTCTAGGTGAGTACAAAGTGCAGATAGATTTATTATTTTTTTTGTACAACGTATAAAATGTATCCCTAACATTTCTATTGAATTTATAATTTATGCAAACAGCAGTATTTTTCTGAGGTATTATTCATACAGTAAACAAAACATCTCATTAATAAATAATAAAAAAAAATCCTAAGGCAATGTTTAATTCTCTAAACAAAGTCAGCGATAAAGCTTTTTCATTTTGTTTTTGAAATACAGGCAACAACTGTCTTGTGTTCAACATACATTTTCAAATGCTTCGTTTTATCCAGAAATACTTACAACAGATCTAGGAAAAACACTTAGGCCCCTTTCAGACGTGCGGACCGTATGTCCGCATTTTCATTCATCCGTTGCGGATGAAAACGGGACATACATTGGTCCCTATGTGATTGCGGGTGTCAGCGGATGACCATCGCTGACAACCGTAATCACCCGCCTCCGCAAAATCGGACGGAAGAAAATCCTATTTTTCTTCCGTCTGGCGGATCGGATCGGATGAACACTGACATACGGTCCGTGTTCATCCGATCCCCCCATGGGGGAGAGTGGAGGAAAGACAGGGCGGTCCCTGCACAGAGTGCGGGGACTGCCCTGTCAGCCGACGGCTCAGCGGGGATTTTACGGAGGATGCCCGCTGAGCTTGACAGACACACGGAGGTGGATCATTACTGACCCGCCCCGTGTGAAAGGGCCCTTAAGCTGAACTCCAGAAACAAAACATTTCATATAAATATATTCCCTTTAAAAACCACAGAGGAGATGATTGCACTTTATGTGCATTAAATACCTTTCCAAACCTAGATATTGCCTTGGTCTGTATTACAGGATCCTCCTGCACAAAGGCAAAGTTCCCCACTGAATTACTGCACTGATCTGGAAGAAATACACAAAGCACACCAAGATTCAAATAATAATACACATACCTCTCGTATTGAGAGAATATTGGCTTATCCTGGAGTTCAGCTAAATGTATAGAAGCTTGAAAACAAAAAAAAAACGAATACTAAAATGTTAAAAGAGTAAATTGTTGCCCATGATGGCCAATTCAATTCTTTGTTATGTCTGGCAAGGAAAAAAATATAAAATTGGATTGGTCAACATGGGCAACAGTTTTTTTTTTTTAATTATTATTCTTGTCTATTTTTTTTTTTAAAAAATAGACAAATTTGTCTATATTAAGGCCCCCCTTTAATTGTGGAAAAGACCTACAATAACAAGGACATGACACTAACGTAAACATGTAATGGGGATTTTATTTGGAATTTGAGCTTAATGGTTGGTTCTAAGAAATACTTTATATAATAAAACTTAATGAAAATAAACTGTAAAGCCTCGTACACATGATCAGAATTTCCGATGGAAAAAGTCAGACGTCTTTTCCATTGGAAATTCCGACCGTGTGTATGCCCATCGGAGTAATTCCATCGGAAATTCCAATGAATTTCATGTTCTATTTTACTCTGATGGAATTCTGTCGGAATTCCGATGTGATTTTGGTCGGACAAAGGTCTGATCGTGTGTACGAGGCTTTACTTTAAAGCCCTGTACACACGATCGGATTTCCATCGGACAAAGCTGTGGAATTTTGTCTGAAGGGCGTTGGCCGTGAACTTGTTCTGCTTACAGATGGCAAAACCTTGTCAGCCAACAAATACGAAACAACGTGGTTTTTAAGCTCTTTAGAGTCACCCTTTGGGCAACTTCTGCTAATGTTGCGCTATGGTTAGCATTGCTTCTGAGCATGTGTATTTGTACTTTGATTTTTTTCCGACGAACTTGTGTACACACGATCGGATAATCCAACATCACACATTTGTTCTCGGAAAATTTGAAAGCATGCTATCCAACATTTGTTGTCGTAAAAACCCACAATTGTCTGATGGAGCAAACAAAACGGTCGGATTTTCCGACAAAACCCTGCCATCGCACATTTGTTGTTGGAAAATCCGATCGTGTGTACGGGCCTTTACTTTTGTGTTCTGCTCTAGATACTGATGTGATTTATATACCTTTATCATATATAGAGACCCCCTTAAAGCTCTAAATGGATTGCCACAAAATCCAAATGCAGTATCCACATTTTCCAAATAAGAAATAAAAAAAGTCAGTGGCAGATAAATCTTCAAAGGGGCCAGTTTTTCTACGTGCGCCTTAAGACTGACTGCTATGTAGTTATTTGTTCTATAACATCAGCTGCTAGTTGTATTACGTGCAGTTACTTTTTGGTACCAAAAGTCGGGGTATATTTTTGTACCACCCACAATTCTGACTTCCTAACACTTGTCTAACACTACATTTAAGTCGTCTCTTGTTGGTCATGTGACAAGCAGGGTCCTTCCTTTTTCCTCCAGTATTGGTAGTGGGGGTAGCCCATCAGATGCTGATGAGTCGTGCCAAGTGCCCCCCCCCCCCCCCCCACACACACACACCACCACCAGCACCCTGCATCCCATCTTAATTCCTTCTATTTCTCCTTAAAATGATTCTCCCTAACCGTAAAATGAACCCCATAACTCTTGTGGTATCCCTAAACCAAATTTAACATCCTTCAAATGCTAGATTACTCCCTCCCTGAATTGTCTGTACTCTTTTGATCCAGCAGTTATGGCAGTGGGCATAATATATCTTGTTGTGGGACACAAATTACAAAAAAAGGGGCCACAGGGGTTATAACCATCTGTTACTCTATCCAAATGGAAAAAAATAATAAAAAAAAGTTGTGTCTTTAGTTTTACTTTAAAGTGGTTGTAAACCCCATTCATAAAATCTTATCTCAACACATATATCTGTAGTGTTTACTTATCTCTCTCCAAAGCCCTAAGTGCGGTGTCTTTCGGTTGCTTCATTCCTCTGTTATCAGCATGATAACGTCTCACAAGTTCTCAGACACAGGAGATAAAAGCAGCTGGAAATTTGTGTAGGGGAGGGAACTTAGAGACAGATAAGCAGAGAGCTTGTCCATTCAGACTGCAGCTCTGCAAGTTTCTTCATTCCTCTGCCTATGTGGTGGGGGGTGTGTGCCTTTTCTCCAATCAGCTCTCACACAGTGTATGCCCAGACTCCCCTCCCACTGCCGAATGGGGAAACAAGATTTCTAACACAATGTGCACTTTTTAAAAAAATTAAAAAGTTGAAGACTGCAGATATACAAGTAAAATTTATGTTGGAGGATTTGTTTCATCTCTGTGTATCATCTGAGGCTGTTCACTTCACTGGGTATATGTGAGGGTTTACATCCACTTTAAGACACAGCTTCCTAATAAAAACAAATACCAATAAAGTAACACTGTATAGTAAACCACAATAAGCAGGAATTTGGCATTTAGAAGCTTAATGTAAAATCTCTAAATATACACCTGGTGGAAATGAGTTATTGTATATTGCATTTGTTCATTAAACATACATCTAGAGAAAAGAATTGGCAAACAATGCTTATGTACTAACAGCACGTAAGCTGAATGAATGTACAGATATTTTTGAACATACATGAAAGGCAATATATTGCAAAGTGAAACCTAGGTCACCATGCTGTGACCTGATGACCTTATTAATGTAATACAATAGTGTGCTTACTGTACATGATATGGTATAAGATACTGAAAAACGTGCAAGTGGTCACAATGACAGACAACTCAGAAGATACAAGCTTCATAATACATATTTTACACCTACGCTACTAGAAGTGCAACATATATTCTAAACTTCATACAAGTAAAAAATGTACACATATTGTTTTGCCTGTATATGTTTGAAAATGTTGCAAGCTTATAACAGTTCTTTGTTATCTTGCTTTTGTCAAAGTCCATAGAAAACGACATAAGTTCTTTTTTAATTAAATAAACATTAATAAATGAGCTTTGTAATGTTATCTTATGACCAGCAAATAGTAACTTCCTAGTTCATAAAATGTGGTCAAAGTCATTATTGCAAATCGTGAGGCCTCGTACACACGACCGAGAATCTTGTCGTAAAAGAGACGTTGTTTTCCTCGACGAATTTCTTGTCATGCTTGTCGAGAATCTTGTCAAGCTTTCTTTGTATACACACTGTCAAGACAAAATCTTGTCGTTCTCAAACGCGGTGACGTACAACACATACAACGGCACTATAAAGGGGAAGTTCCATTCCATTGGCGCCACCCTTGGGGCTTCTTTTGCTAATCTCATGTTACTGCGTGTTAAGTAAAAGTTTGGTGAGAGACGATTTGCGCTTTTCAGTCTGTTACAGCGTGACAAATGTGCTATCTCCATTACGAACGCTACTTTTACCAAAGGTGCGCTCCCGTCTCATACTTTATTCTGAGCATGCGTGGGTTTCTAAGCATACACACAAACGTGTTTCCCGTCGTAAACCAGCCTGACGAGAAACACGACAAGGAAATTGAGACTTCCGACGAGAAAAAAGAGAACATGTTCTTTTTTTTTCTCGTCGAGATCCACGAAGGTTTTCTCGACGAAAAACATACACGCGACCGTTTTTCTTGGCAAAAATGCTCTGCCAGCATTTTTCTTGATGGATTTTGCCGAGGAAAACGGTTGTGTGTACAAGGCCTCAGTCAAGTATCTCTTTCAGTTGATAAAGTAAACTTTTTCCTCTAGTATCAACAACTGGTAATGTATTCTACTGGAATCAATACTACAACTCCAAATTATTAGAAACAGAAAACCATTTCAGAGAGACCGTTTTCTCTCAAAGTCATAAACCTTTCCTGCTAAAATAGTTTTTTCATGGACACAGTTTTTTATATTACATATAAAAAAAATAAGAAAATAAAGATTCCTGCATTAAATATCCGAACTGCATTTTAGGACTGTAGAATCGTGCTACTTTGATATTTATAATTTACCATAGGTCCACAGCCCATCGTATCCAATCAGATATAATCTATTAGCAGAACAGACTTAATTCATCAAATCTGTGGCTGCTCTCGTTAGACAAGACCGTTAGAGTGCTGCTTTGTACAGTATATTGCTATGTTCTGGTTATTATTTACATTATAGCAGGTTTTAAATCATTGCGTGATGCAGATACCAATTATGAACGAGCATATTGAGGCACATACCGTATTTATCGGCGTATATCGCGCACTATTTTCCCCTTAAAATAAGGGGAAACCGTGGGTGCGCGATATACGCCGATAGCCGCTTCCCGGGCTCAGTTGAAATCCTGCGCCGACATATACCGAGTGCAGTACACTCGGGTACATTTGGTCAGGCTCAGCTTCGCTCGTGCTCACGCATAATTGTCACAGAGCATGAGCGCGAGCTAAGCCGAGCCTTGCCGAATGTACCCTAGTGTACTGCACTCGGTATATGTTGGCGGAGGCATTCGAACTGAGCGCTGGAAGCAGGGACTCGACGTGAGGCGCGCGCTGGAGAAGCCGGGAGGACACCATCGAGGCCGCAGACGGACGCCGGACCGGACCGGACGATGGACGCTGGGAAGACACCAAAACTGTAAGTAATAAATTCATATAACATTTTTTTTTACAGGAATTTCGGGGGCAACTTTAGGGGTGCGCGGTATACGCGGGAGCGCGTTATACCGCGATAAATACGGTACTTTTTTTTTCTTTCTGCTTTTGTCTTAGTGTAAAATTTTAAAATTTCCAGTAAAAAAGAAAAAAAAAAGGTAAAATGTTTGGGGGTTACTGTTTCCCATAGACGTGCTGTCAAAGATTTGGGCTCTGTAGCCCAGTCACATAATTTACCTGTCATTGAGCATAGGTTCACACTGACAGCGGGAATCAAATAGTGTGAGTTCAGCTGAACTCGCACGATTTTATTCCGGCATGTCAGTCCCGACTTCGGGGGGCGATTTCAGTTTGGGTTTCTGCACAGATGTCTATTGAAATCACACCCTGAAGTCGCCAAAAGTAGTACAGAAACTACTTTTGGGAATCGGTGTGGAGCCCCAAATGCGGCATCGCAATGTTTCGGACAGTGCCATTGCCGGCAAAAGCCACCAATTTGGCATGTGAACCAAGGCTTACAGGCATTTCTGTCATCTTAAAAGTCCAAGAATTACAAGCCATGGGCACTGACTGCCAAATGCTTGCATCTACACCCAGCTAAAATAATCCTCTTCTTAATAAGTTCATGGTCGAAAAAGTATTAAAACATTGGATTGTCTGTTTTGTACATACCCTACCCAAGATCTACCTTAACATGTCTACAAAATCCTAAACTGACTTTACAGTCCTCTTTGATGAGGACTGGCACAGAAAGCAAAGATTGCTCCACCACGCTCTATAGAGAATGGAACCATTTACTGCATGTGCACCACCAAAATCAAACACAAGATTCACATTCACAGAAGCAGCAGACTCGACCATTCCTTTTACTGAGGGATCTTCCCTTCTATCACCATCCTAACTAACCCAGTTCTTGTTTGCCAGTACCTTGTTACTTGTTGGTACACACAGTGCTTATGATACACTTAAAATGGAACTTCAGTCACTTTTTCAACTTTCCATCTATTAAATCTTCTGCCCTTGTTCTTTAAGCTTTGGATAGTAAAACATTTTTTTTTCTGCCAGTAAATACCTTATACAGCCCACTTCCTGTTTCTTGTCTGGTAAAAAGTCTAGGCTTATGACATCATGCACAGCTTTCTCTCACTCTTGTGAGAGTTTTCCAGGAAGAGGGGGGGGGTGAGTCATATGAGGGCCAATGAACCTCTGCAGAGCTGGAGGTGTACCTCTGTGTGTCTGTGTAACTCCAGGAAGTGAACAGGCAGCAGCTTCAGCTGCCCATAGTCAAAATGGCTGTAGCCGGACTTAGTGGAGGGAGATTTCTGCAGCATATTTGGCAAGTACAGAATTACAGTATATATAAAATAATATGCAAAGTGGTTGGAGGGAAGCTTCAGAATGGCAAAGATGTTTTTGTATTACAAATTATGTGAGCAGACTGCAGTTCCTCTTTAAGGCAGCATTAAACCCAAAACAAATACTGTAATATTGCAGCTTACCAACTCTTCATTGTGGTTGCTGCAATTTTGTTTAAAGGCTTTTTCCCCCTAGTGATCCAGCCAGTAATGCAATTCCTGTCTTGGGGTATTTCCACGCCACAGTAGGGGCAACTAAGACACCTTTGGACAGCAGCATTGCCAATCTGGAGAGAGGGTAGTGTTCAGTTATTATAGAAGATATCAATAGGGAAACTTGTCATGAAAGTCCTACCTATAAGCGTTATATTTATTTTTTCTTTATAGTTCAATACCACTTTAGGTTGAACATGTTTTTGCCAGAACCAGACTTTTTTATGGGACCCAGGTCATTCCGCTTGCTATCCCGTCTACCAATACAGCAGCCTCCCTATTATCACAGCTCTCTAGCAAGCCATTGACAGCAGGTGTGATACTATGTGAATAAATCCACCATTGGAGGTCTGCGCACCAGTTTTCATTTTGCCTGAACACAATTACATTATTATATTATTTATTAATTAAGGGGGGATATGATCAACGTGTATAAATACATAAGTGGTCCACATAGTGAACTTGGTGGTAAGTTAATCACTTTAAGGTCATCACAAAGGACAAGGGCGCACACTTTACAACTAGAGGAAAAGAGATTTTATCTCCAAATACGGAAAGGTTTCTTCACAGTAAATGCTGTGAAAATGTGGATAAGGCCCCGTACACACGGGAGGATTTATCCGCGGATACGGTCCAGCGGACCGTTTCCACGGATAAATCCTCTCGAGGATTTGCGCGGATTTTGATGCGATGGAGTGTACTCACCATCGAATCGAAATCCGCGCCGAAATCCTCTGGCGATGACGTGTCGTGCCGTCGCCGCGATGATGACGCGGCGACGTGCGCGACGCAGTCATATAAGGAATTCCACGCATGCGTCGAATCATTACGACGCATGCGGGGGATCCCTTTGGACGGATTGATCCGGTGAGTCTGTACAGACCAGCGGATCAATCCGTTGGGATGGATTCCAGCGGATAGATTTGAAGACATGTCTTCAAATATTTATCTGCTGGAAATCCATCGCATGGGAGAAAAATCCGCGGAAACAGATCCGCTGGATTGTACACACCATAGAATCTATCCGCTGAAACCGTTCCGCTGAGATTTTTCAGCGGATGGATTCTATCGTGTGTACGGGGCCTAAGACTCCATCAAGAGCTGCTTCTGGCCAGCTCAGTAGATTGCTTTAAAAAAGGCCTGGATACTTTCCTAAATGTACATAATAAAACTGTATACTAACATTTATAGGTAAAGTTGATCCGGGGAATATCTGATTGCCTCTCGGGGGATGAGGAAAGATTTTTTTCCCCTGCTGTAGCAAATTGGATCATGCTTTGTTGAGGTTTTTTGTCTTCCCCTGGATCAACTGTGGGTATAGGATTGTGTATATGGGATTGTATGATTTTTTTTTTCAACCAGACTAACTATGTAACTGTTGGCTAGAATTATTATTATTATTTTGGCTGAGGAGCTCTTAACAGAACTGTTTGATGGGATAGCAAGAGGAATAGCATAAGCCATCTTATGACTTTTGTGGACAACAATTTTATGATAAAAATCACACTATTCTAGATTACATAATGGAAAGATGAAGTTTGTAATTTTTTCCCCTAAAAACATCATTATTAAAACCTTTTAAAGCACAACTGCTTCAGCCAGAACTGCTTCAGCCAGTTGCGTTAATTTTTTATCCTCTCCCTGTGCTAGTAAGACAAGAAAAAAAGGCAGTGTTTTTCACAGGGACAGGAAGAAATAGCAATGGTTAACTGACAACAATTAAAACCCTACATCATTTCACTGAACAAAACTTTTTTTTTTGTCACAGTCGGTGTCACCATTTAAATTGTGACTTACACAAAAAAAATAATACTTGTGAAAAGGCAGGATTTTTAATGCAGAAGAGACATACTGTGCTGCTTCTGCATTAAGTACTGTTCCCTGCTTGTTCGCAATGTACACTGAGCTGAGAACAATCAGCTTAATGTACAATTTCGTCACCTACCGAGATGAATGAACTCCTGCGAATACAAGGGAGTCAAGTCATTCCTGGCCAGCCAATTAAAATGGCTTAAGGTCAGAACATGTCAGCAACCAGTGAGGGAACGAAACAAAATGTGAGTGAATATCTTCCCAATGGAGACCGCCGGTTAAAAATAAAGCCCTGACAAATGTTCCATCACTATTACCCTATCCTTTCTCTGTCCAATAAAAAAACTGTATTTCAAACAATATACTGTATCTTTCATCAACAACAGATAAATGGGATAACTGTTTTTTTTTGAGAATTTAAATATTACTACTTTTTGCAAACAATAGCTTTCAAACTGAGCTGTTTATGTCAGGCCAATTTCAGATTTCTATTGAATTAGTCATAACATAAAAAAGCAGGCTCAGGCCCCGTACACACGTCCGAGAAACTCGACGAGCAAAACACATCGTTTTGCTCGTCGAGTTCCTTGTCAAGCCGCCAAGGATCTCGGCGAGCCAAGTTTCCTCATTGACTAACGAGGAAATAGAGAACATGTTCTCTATTTGGCCCGACGAGATCCTCGTCGGCTTCCTCGGCCAAAAGTGTACACACGACCGGGTTTCTCGTCAGAATACGTCTCCGATCGAGTTTCTGGCTGAATTCTGTCGTGTGTACGGGGCCTCATAGAAGGAAAAAAACTGTAATAAACATTATTATCTTCCACCTACATTCAAAGCTTGTAAATACATTTTGATAAGGTCTAAGTTGCAGATCTGAAATTTTACTTCCCTTTAAACCTATGCTATAAATGTCCTCTGCTGTGAGGATCCCTTCAAAAATCCCATTTTAACTGCTCCCTATACATGCAATTGTCAGAATGGAGTCTCTTACAACATACTGGTACTAAATCAATGAAGAGTCTGCCAAGAGAACTATATACAGTAGATCCTTTCCATAAAGCATCTTGAGTAACTTAAAGTGCATATTGGGTTCACTAATTGCTCTCCACCTACAACTAAATTTCAGTTTGGATAAATATTTATTTAACGGGGTTCTAAAGCCTGAAGGTTTTTCACCTTAATGCATTCTATGCATTAGGCCCCTTTCACATGTGCGGATAGTTCAGATCCGCTTGTCAGTTTTATCAGGCGGACCTGAACAGGCCCTGTATGTACCTCTATGGAGCGTTGGATGTCAGCCTGATCAGCCCTTATCCGATCCACTCCGCTAAACCCTAACCCTAAAGCAGAGATCCGACTGGTCCGTTTCTGCACAGTGTGCAAAGAAGGACTAGACATCCCCTGGCTCAGCGGGGATCAATGGTGCGATCCCCGCTGAGCAAGCGGATGCCTAAAAACGGATCCGCACATGTGAAAGGGGCCTAAGGGTGGAACAACTTCTGTGCTGCAGCTGCCCCCCAGACCCCCCCCCCACCTTGTTCATACATTTTTCTTACCCGATCCGATGCAGCGATGTGCATGAGCAGTGGCTCCAGACACTGTCTCTCTCTTCATTGAATAGCAGCAGGAGTCATTGGCTCCCACTGCTGTCAATCAAATCATGTGACACAAGAGTGGGGGCGGGGCAGACTCCCGCTGTCTGTGTCAATGGCGTGAGCCCGCACAGGTGCCCTCAGGGAAGGCAGATTTCCATGGGGGCACCCTAAGAAGGGGAGGGGCCTGCAGTGCTGGGGAGGACGCCAGAAGAGGAAGATTAGGGCTGCTCTGTGCAAAACCATTGCATGGAGTAATTAACTATAGGCATGTTTGTTATTATTATAAAAAAAGGAAGGTTTACAACCACTTTAAGGCTAAATCGGGGTTCCTGCTTCCACATCTGACAATTTAAAAAAATACTACTGAGCATTTTCAATAGCATTTAGCTAGTGATTCCCCTGTGCTCTTATTGCATGGGCTAAATACATTGCAATCGTGACAGCTCAACAAGGCTGCCTATTGAATTGCTAAGGTGACTACATGTTGGAAGATGTCACAAACATCAGTGTATAAGTAGAATAATAAAAGCAGAAAGTGTGACAAGTAGTTTCTCTATAGCAGGGGTCTCCAAACTGCGGCCCGAGGGCCAGATGTGGCCCTTTGCCAGCCTTAATCCGGCCCTTGGGGCACAATTCCTTCCACTGATATGAGGCACTATTCCTCCCACTGACACCAACAATGGGGCACTATATCTTCCACGGATACCAATGATGGCATACTATTTCTCCTACTATTAGGGGGAATACTCCTCCTCCATTTGACCACCAACCCTGAGGCCATATTTTTTCTCCCCGATGCTGGGATCGTGAAATTTTCTGCCCCTTTTGGCCACAATACGGCCCTCCTAAAGTCTGAAGGACAATAACGTGGCCCTTTGTATGAAAAGTTTGGAGACCCCTGCTCTATAGCAATAGCATCGTAACATTTTTTTTTAAAGAAACCATAAATATGTACATTATAATTACAGTTCCCAGAGCTCAAACAATTTCAATATTTTTCTATTTACAGTAGAAAATAGAAAAAAACTATTCACTATTTTTCCAGCTCTTTATAAATATATCTACATCCCATTAGCGTAATAAAGCAACGTAAACCAATAGTGGAAATAATAAAAGTCGTTTCTGGCAAAATCTGCTGATCAGAATTGTGCCAAGGTCAGGGTAATGTAGCAGGTGTGCAGAGGTGGTGAGTCTCTTGTGTTGGTTTCATCGTGGGTAATAGACATTCTGCAGGTCTTTCCAGCACAATGATATCATTTAAAAGCACAGTAAATGGAAGTGCAGATGCTGACAGACTCTGTTGATTACAAAGTTTCCTCCTTGCACATCTGAAGTCAGGCAATAGTTGCACGTTCTATCAAAGTGTTGAGTTGACAGCACTGCTGCACTCGTTACACAAATATAACATTCTAGATATCTACAAAGAAAAGGTTGAAGTCTGTAAAGGCCTCTGAGTTTCTTCACTGCAGCCCAAATCCTTCTGCATTGGAAATGGCGATTGTCAGCTTCTGCTTTAATTCCTTCTTCGTTTTATAGGGTGGTAAACACAGCTGGTTAAAGCACGTGTGCGAAACTGGCAACCTGAAAAGGACAGACACATTAAGAAGTTTTATATCAGCTACTTGCAAGATTTTAAGTAAAATAAATAGCAGTTTATTCAGGGGGGCTATTATTTTTCATGTCCACATGGCTCAGGCCTCGTACACACGACCGAGTTTCTCGGCAAAAACCAGCATGAAACCTGTTTTTTTTTTTTTGCCGAGGAAACCGGTCGTGTGTACACTTTTCGACGAGGAAACTGTCGAGGATCTCGTCGAGCCAAAAAGAGAGCATGTCTTCTTTTTCCTCGACAGGAATGGGGAAATTTGGCTTGCCGAGATCGTCGACAGCCTAACAAGGAACTCGACGAGCAAAACGATGTGTTTCGCCCGTGGAGTTTCTCGGTCGTGTGTACGAGGCTTCAGTATATGTCCCTGTACCTGGTTGCTTTCCACAGTCAAACTTAAAGGTTAACTCCACTTTCGTGGGGAAAAAAAGCAAATGAAGAAAAAAAATAACCTGCGACACTAATCATATAGTAATTGAATGTTATTAAAAATAACCCTTCCTTTTCAATCTGTAGCCACTATAATTTTCTTTGAATGCATTGCAATATGGCTACCTGGAGTTGTTCTGTACACATAGTGTATACTGACCACCCCCCAGAAACATAATTTCCTGCTTGTGTTATTGGCTCACCAATCTTTCCAGAAGTCTGCCTAAGATGCAAGTCAGATTTCAGGCATCCCCTACAACAAAAATTTCATTTTTGGAGAGGTACTTTGAATAGGAACATGTCTAAAGGGATGCAGGCCCAGCAGATTTCCTCATTAGTGCTCTGCAGCTGCACACCTGACAGTTAACTATGAAATCACTCCCATTAGACCCACTCAGGACAGAGGTACAGAGAAACACAGAGGGATTTCTTCAGAATAACAAAAGGTAGGAATCTCCAACAACGTTTTTTATAATCCTTGCAATGAACATAGATCGCCCAGAGAGGAATGTTTTTTTTCTTGACACAAGTGGAGTCACGCTTTAATTGCAGGTGAAGAAACGTTTAACTTTACATGCCCTGGTATCAGTGTAGGCATTTCTGTGACTGTTATAAAACCTTGTTCTGCCAAGAGGTGCAGCACTGAACACTGCTTTGTCCATTTTTTTTTATTCTAATGAATCAGAGACTTGACCAGGATGAGCATGTGATTTGGAGAGCGAGGCACAGAAAAAGGTATACCATACAAAGGAACAACAGAGCATGCATTTGATACCATAGTCAGAGAAAAGACACACAGCAAAAGGGCCTGTGGAGGTACACAAAGAATAGTGCATTGAAGCTGCATAGGAAAAATAAAGTTGAATGTGCAGTAAAGCTGTACAGGAAATAGGCCATTAAGCTACATGGGGAGCAGTCGGCAGTGTACCTTGTACAGTCAAGGTACAGGGCCTCAAACCTTACTGTCAGAAAGTAAGCACAAAACCCAGGAGTAGCAAGCAAGCTATGGAGAAAGAAACCTGGTGGAGAAGAGTGAATTAACCTGAAAAATAGCAGATGGGATGAAAATAAGTCCTGCAGAAAATCATTGTAAACTGAGAAGTAGAGCAAAGAAAATGTAGTGGAACACCGTGTAGTAGAGAAAACAGCAAGGTGGTGCATGAGTATGAGGATGTAAAACGTGCAATGACAAGCACACAAAGAGCTCCTTTGCTGCTTAAAAAGATAAGGCGTTTCGAGAGGGATGTATGTTAAGCCCCTTCTTTTTTTATGAATTCTTTATTTAAGGCTTTTCATAACAGTAACAAAAAAACATATCATTTCTCAGTCAGGTACAGAGTAAATATGAACTCCAGTATCCCCTGAAGATATGCATGTACACAAAACAAGTTGGGAGGAGTTACGTGCTGACGTCATGCTGCGGCTTCCATTTCTGGGACCGGCAGCCGTCTTAGTAAGTGAATGTCCCCACATGGTAGATTTACACACTGCTAAAAGTTTCTGTATGGATTTAATGGATAGATAGAAGCTTAATTTACGAGTAAACTACTACACAAAATACCTAAAAATATTTTCTGTGGTTCCCGTGTGGTGAGCATTCCTCTTAAGCTTGATATGTTGGTTGTGCTAGCAGCATGCAAGTGGAGGTCTGCAATGCAAAAGCATTCCCATACTGATATGCCCTGTCTGTGCTGTCTGCTGTGTTTCTGATGCAGCTTAATAGCTGGTAAGTGTGCAAAGGTGGTGTTTTGGATTGGGGTAACACTATTGTCAGGGCTGGGCTCCTGCTATTTACGAGCAGCTCTTTTCTTGCACAGAGGCTGCTCAGCTGTTGGTTAATTACCAGCCACTCATTGTTTCCACAGTGACTCCCCTGGTTACCATTACCTGCCTCATTAGTCCTATAGCTAGACCCTTTTGTCTCTTTAAAAAGCTTTGCTCATTTTCTCTGTGCCCTTGCATTGTCTATGATCTCCAGTGTGTTCCTGTGTACGACTTAGCCTGGCTGATTTCTCTTTGATACCTGTTCCTGGTTTTGCTCCTTACTTCACTGAGTTCCAGCCTCCTGACCCCAGCTCGTCTGACTACCCGCTCTGGTATCCAAATCCTAGTTTCAGTTTTTGACTACTTTCCTGAACTGTGTTATTTTTTGCTATTTTATTAAAGGTGTGATTTTAACTGCATTTTCTGTCTCCGCTGGATTTATGGTTCCTGACAACAATACACAGATAACTGTTTTTTTATTTACCACTAAGAAGAGTCACGTGTTTGTGGGACTTTTTATGCACTTCTTAAAGTTTAAAACATTTTTGGTTGTTTTTGTTATAGGCAACAGTGGTTGTGGTCAAATTTCACTAACAGTGGGGGGATCTTAAAGGGGTGCTTATACGAGTTTAATCTGGTTTCTTCCAAAGCGTGGGGATAAAGGCAAAGCCTGCATTCATCAGGTGAATTATGAGGGACTGCTTTTTTTATTTTTGAAGCAAATGTATAGGGATATAGAAGAAAGGCTGTTTTTTTTTTAAGGATCTGGAAGTTGGTGGACTTTTGGGTAGTGGTATGGATTTGGTCCCAAAATTGGCTTAATTGGTGCATCTCCGCTGGATTTATGGTTCCTGACAACAATACACAGATAACTGTTTTTTTATTTACCACTAAGAAGAGTCACGTGTTTGTGGGACTTTTTATGCACTTCTTAAAGTTTAAAAAATGTTTGGTTGTTTTTGTTATAGGCAACAGTGGTTGTGGTCAAATTTCACTAACAGTGGGGGGATCTTAAAGGGGTGCTTATACGAGTTTAATCTGGTTTCTTCCAAAGCGTGGGGATAAAGGCAAAGCCTGCATTCATCAGGTGAATTATGAGGGACTGCTTTTTTTATTTTTGAAGCAAATGTATAGGGATATAGAAGAAAGGCTGTTTTTTTTTTTAAGGATCTGGAAGTTGGTGGACTTTTGGGTAGTGGTATGGATTTGGTCCCAAAATTGGCTTAATTGGTGCATCTCCGCTGGATTTATGGTTCCTGACAACAATACACAGATAACTGTTTTTTTATTTACCACTAAGAAGAGTCACGTGTTTGTGGGACTTTTTATGCACTTCTTAAAGTTTACATTTTTTTTGGTTGTTTTTGTTATAGGCAGAGCTTTTTTTCTCAGAAGATAGGTGCAGGAACTTAACCATGACCCCCTAAAACTCCCTCACCCCCCTCCCCAACAAACACACCTGCCAAACCCCATCCAAGAGTGGTTGTGGTCAAATTTCACTAACAGTGGGGGGATCTTAAAGGGGTGCTAAATACCAGGAGTGCATTAAATACCAAGTGCAGAGTTGGGGGGGGGGGGGTTACACAAAGACTGCAGAGTTCAGGGGTGTGCTACGAAAAGGGTTCAGAGGTGTGCTGTGTACATACTGTAGAGTTCAGGAGTGCACTGCATACAGACTGCAGAGTTCAGCCTTTTTCCATAGCTGCATCCCCTATCCATGGCTCACTTTCACCCCTCTTTAGCTCTGACCTCTGCATGCAACCCCTCCTCCACTGCCCCCACCCCCCCTCCTTAAAAGCTCCACCATCTTCCACATGTCTTACTTTTAATGCATTTTTAAGCTGAAGCACCCAGCCGGCCCTAGTACCTCCCCGTACACTGTAGGTGGCTCTGCCTCTCTCACTTGCAGGGAGATCATCCAGTGGGGGTGTCAGCATCTGCACTGTACCCAGGGCACCTGCATCTCCCTTGTCCCCATCCTGTCCTCAGTGGGAGCCGCTCAGAAGATTAGATCTGTGGGAGCTGTTGGGAGTCAAGCTGTCACTTGTAAAAACAGAAGCCGAACTTCTGTGTTTACAAGTGTTAGTGGTAGGCAGGGAGCAGAGGGCCTGGTCCAGAGTTGGTAGAATTGAGTTCCACCAATTTCCATCTGAAAAAAAGCCTTGGTTATAGGGATATTGTTTACACGTTGGTTTTTGATTATATAAATTGTTATATTCATTTTTGCTCACTTAGGTACTGCAGTTTTGTTTTTACATCTTATTTTGGGGTTTCTATACTTACCTTACTTGCTAGCTGCCTAAATATTACACTCTGCACTTGTCTGATTTCAGAAGCTAAGCAGGGTCAGGTCTGGTCAGTACTTGGATGGTAGACCGCCTTACCTTACTTACTAGCTGCATAAATATTCTCCTTTTCCCTAGTGCTGACTTTATCTTTTGAATCAACGCAAATATGTCATAAATGTGCATGATTACCATATTACTGCATATTTAAAATGAATGCAAACAAACAGGGAGCATTCAACCTTTCTATGCAGCTTCCAATGGTTGCGCACCAAAAAGAGGAGGAGCCCAGAGTATCGGTGGGGGACTTGAAAAGAGAGGTTCGGGGCCACTCTGTGCAATACAAATGCACAGAGCAAGTTAATATAACATGTTTATTTAAAAAAAAAGGCTTTATAATCACTTTAAGGACTTGTTTGTTCAGCCTGTTGAACCAGTGTTTTATACGAGTTTAATCTGGTTTCTTCCAAACCGTGGGGATGAAGGCTTTTTTATTTTTGAAGCAAATGTATAGGGATATAGAAGAAAGGCTGTTTTTTTATTAAGGATCTGGAAGTTGGTGGACTTTTGGGTAGTGGTATGGATTTGGTCCCAAAATTGTCTTAATTGGTGCATAACCAAAAGATGTGTAGAAAGTCAACATAAACTATTAATACATGGGACAGTAGGAAGCAGAGTCCACATATCATTAAGAACTAAAAAAAACAACCTTAAAGCTATCTAAATGAGAAAAATACACAAAATAAGCATATGAAAGTTATATAAATTTATATATTATTAAGTTCCTGCATAAATTAACCCTTAGGCCGCGTACACACGACCGGTCCAAACCAATGAAAATGGACTGAAGTCCAGTTTCATCAGTCCAAACCGACCGTGTGTACGGCCCATCGGTCTGTTGTCCTTCGGACAAAAATTATAGAACTTGCTTTAAAATCGAACCAATGGATGGCTGACCATCAGTCAAAACCGATGGTTAGTACAGAAAAGCATCGGTTCAAAACCCGCCCATTCTCAGAATCAAGTCGACGCATGCTTGGAAGCATTGAACTTCATTTTTTTCAGCACGTCGTGTATTTTACGTGACCGCATTCTGACCTGATCGGGCTTTGAACTGATGGTGTGTACGCACATCAGACCATCGGTCTGCTTCCGTGGTGAACCGTTGAAAATGGTCTGTCGGACCATTCTCATCGGATGGATCGACCGTTCAACAGCATGCACTATTACCAGTTAGTTGATGTTTCACTCTTTGAAATCTTGAAATTCAAGTCTGCCATCCCTCCCACTGGCACTCTGTCACTCCCCGTTGTGAAGTGAAGCAATTTCTTTTGAAGGTCAAGAGGAAATCCCAAAACGACATCCCAAAAATGTCTGCAAGAGAACAATCCATTAGGACCATATCATTTATATAGGTGTACTATACATTTTTTTTGTCTCTCATTGAATGGCCCTTTTTAAGAAAAAAATTAACACCAGTCTAAAAAATGTAAAGACCAAAAGTAGTCCCTTGGCGTGGGGCTGTGCTTGCACTGCAAAGGTTGACTGCTTGTTTATGTCTAGGGTTCAGTAAAAGTATTTATATTACCTGATCCTCCACAATCCCAGCAACTGGTGTTCCCCTACCTTTAGGCAGTGGACTATCCCTCAGCACCCTCACCTCCAAATGCAGGGCTATGGTCCCTGCATCAGTTTTGATGACATCAGGTGCATTCGGCCATTGGAGTGCAGGGGAAAAGGTGCTGCAGGGACTGGTGCTGCAGAGGATAGTTAAGTAAAACTGTTTTACCCAGTCCCCCTTGCATAGAATATTTTGGGCTTGTTTAGACCATGTGCAGAGAGGTGTTTTTTTATTTATTTTTTATTATTATTATTTAACATAGGTCTCTGCAAGAACACAAAAAAAAAAAACAGCATCCATGTTGCAGATTTCTGTGCAGGAAAAAATCTGCACATTGACCAGTGCTGTGGTGTGAATAGGGCACATCGAGAACAATTGTCCTTGAGTGGCCCAGCCAAAGCACAGAACCTGATTGAACATCTCTGGAGAGATCTGAAAATGGCTGTGCACCGTTGCTCCACATCCAACCTGATGGAGCTTGAGAGGTCCTACAAAGAACAATGGGAGCAACTGCCCAAAAATAGGTGTGCCAAGCTTGTAGCATCATACTCAAAAAGACATGAGGCTGTAATTGATGCCAAATGTGCTTCAACAAAGTATGGAGCAAAGGCTTTGAATACTTATGTACATGTGATTTATTTATTTATTTATAAATTTGCAAAAATTTCAAACAAACGTCCATGTTGTCATTATGGGCTATTGTTTGAAGAATTTGGAGAAAAATAATGAATTTAATCCATTCTGTAATAAGGCTGTAACATAACAAAATAAGGAAAAGGTGAAGCGCTGTGAATACTTTCTAGATGCATTGTAAGTGCGTCTTGAAGCAACTCTGAAGCAACTTCAGGGAATGTCTGGGTAATCTTCCTGTAATGTCGGATCCAAATCACATCACTATAGATGAGGATCTAACTTGGAGGCGACTTCCATTAAAGTCTATGGGCCAGATCCACAAAGATCTGCCTATCTTTAGGCAGGCGTAGCGTATCTAAGATACACTACGCCGCCGTAACTTAGAGCGTAGTTTCCGTATCCTGAAAGAATTTGCGCCGTAAGTTACAGCGGTGTAATATAAATGTGGCGGCGTAAGGGCGCGCAATTCAAATGGATAAGATGTGGGCGTGTTTTATGGTAATTCATCTTGACCCCACGTAAATTACGTTTTTTTGGAACGGCGCATGCGCCGTCCGTGGGGGTATCCCAGTGCGCATGCTCGAAATCACGTCGCAAATAGTCAATGCTTTCGACGTGAACGTAATTTACGCAAAGCCCTATTCGCGAACGTTTTACGCAAACGACGGAAAATTCCCGACGTCCATACTTAACATTGCGTACGCCTCATAGACCCAGGGGTAACGTTACGCTGAAAAAAGACTTACGTAAACAACGTAAAAAAATGCGCCGGGCGGACGTACGTTTGAGGATCGGCGTATCTAGCTAATTTGCATACTCTACGCGGAAATCAACGGAAGCGCCGCCTAGCAGCCAGCGAAAATATGCACCTAAGATCCGACGGCGTACTAAGACATACGTCAGTCGGATCGAGCCCACATTCAGTCGTATCTTGTTTTGTGGATACAAAACAAAGATACGACGGGGCATCTTAGAACTTACGCGGCCTATCAATAGATACGCCGGCGTAAGTTCTTTGTGGATCTGGGCCAAAGGGCACAAGTCGGATAGAAGTCAACTTGAAGTAGTACAGGAACCTGTTCTAAAGTCAAAGCGACTTCAGTAGTTCTAATTAAGACAGCTCTCATTGACTAAAATGTCACGCGACTTGGGATCTCACAAGTTGGATCCCAAGTCACTGCAGTCTAAACCGAGCTTAATGCACTACTTAGAGAGTCAATGATCTGGAACAAGTCAAGTGTCTGAGCAAGTTTGATACTAAATGTGAAGTGAGAAAAAATTGACAGCCCTGGAGCCTGCGCCTTCAAAAACCGATTGGTAGTGACAGTCCCAGTCATTTTCTCACATTATTTTTTAAAGTTTATGTAAAAACAAAAAAAAACAAAAAACAGCTGACCTGATTGTAAGATCTGTTTTCTGGTATCCATCATATTGAGTATTTTTCTGGAGTGCATGCAAATCTAGTTCAGGATTTCCACAAACAAGAATCTCCACTTCTTCTGGACGTAGTAACTAGAGGGAAAAGTGTACCATTAAATGTTTTCCCATACAATTGATCTCAGCCTTTTACATTACATAAAGCTTGACAAGGAACTCTATAAATATGCAAACATGTTCCCGGGGGCAATGCTTTGTTCAATTTGCAACTCCCAATGAAAGTCCCAACACTACTTGCAAAGTCAACAATCTCTAATAAAAACACACACATGCAGAAATAAGTTTGAGAAAGTTAGCCAACTAAAGTGTAAAGAACTGGACTATAGGGTAGAGCTATAAATCGCCATAAGTTGTTTCTTAAGTGCTGCAGCTCAAAGTTTACTCTCTGAACTCAGACCAGAACAAGATCCTGACTCTTTGCAATGGTTCACCTTAACTGAGAATTAAAGCTTTAGAATAAGGACTGTTTATTAAATTAGGTCATTAAAGTTTTAAAGCTAAACTCCACAAATTCAGCCATTTAATACAATGTGCTGGATTACAAGTTCCTCAGTTTAGGCCAATACTTAGTATTCTTCTACTTATTTTTGGTAAAAAAAAAATCACAATAAGCGTTTATTGATTGATTTGCGCAAAAGTTATAGCGTCTACAAAATAGGGGATAGTTTTATGGCATTTTTATTAATATTTTTTTTTTTTACTAGTAATGACTGCGACATTATGGCGGACACATCGGACACTTTTGACAAATTTTCGGGACCATTGTCATTTTCACAGCGAAAAAGTGGTATAAAAATGCACTGATTACTGTGAAAATTACAATGGCAGTGAAGGGGTTAACCACTAGGGGGCGCTAAGGGGTTAAGTGTGCAATGAGGGAGTGATTCTTACTGTAGGGGGCGTAGCTGTAGGTATGACCTCACTGATCGTCGTTCCCTATAACAGGGAACAGACGATCAGTGTCGCTACCACAGAGAAGAATGGGGAAGGTGTGTTTACACTCACCTCTCCCCGTTTTTCATCTCCTGTGACCCGATCGGGGGACACCGGCGGCAATTGGGTCCGCGGGTACCGCAGGCGCGGTCACAGGGCTTCGGACTGGGCCACGCGCGCCAGCAGTTGCGTGCGAGCGACCCACGGCTGGGCTCTTAAAGGCGACTTACCGGTACGTGCCTGTGCTCAGCCGTGCCATTCTGCCGACGTATATCGGCGTTAGGCGGTCCTTAAGTGGTTAATGTACAATTTGTATTTTTACTGATCGATACTCTGAAACTGAACCTTCTGGTCTCAGCTATTGCAGCTGCAGAGTTGTATGCAGCAGCTGTGCCAGCCTCTCCCCTCCTACTGCCCAATCACAGAGCGCTTTGTATTATGTGAACTAATTCACATAGCGTAGCAATATGAGCTCCATAAAACTGTCAGATGTAAATAGGAGATAAGTCCAGGAGGTGGCATGGACCTCATTGGACGAGCTCCTACAGTTCAGCTTTAAGTACCAAGGCAAATTCTTGTATGACTTGGAGGAAAGGAGTTTGCAGATATGTAGGCACCTGGTCTGAATTCAAACCCAAATAAACAACACTGTAAAAATAAAAAATTAAAAAAAATATTTTTTATATAACTGAAACAGTATTAATTTTGCCATGTTTTGTACTGTAGGTATTTAACCGTTAATATCAACTACTTTAACATTTCCAAACATATTGCTTATATGGTCACTCTTACCATCAATGCATTAGAGGAACACACACTGTGGAAACCATAATAAAAGGCAGAGAATTGCTTGTAGATGGATTTATTAAGCAGAAAATCTACATACAGCTGGACATATTCTAGAAATATAAAACAAAACTTAATGTAAACATTACAATTCCGCTATAATAGTTTCAAGCACAAACTAACACATTCCTAATACATATTTGTACCTTTTCTGTTCTGATTGGTAACAGGGATTTTATCTCCACCAGGTTTAAGACTGTATGATTTAATGACTCCAAACTCTTCTTGAAAGACCTGAAAATAAATTATCTGCAAATAATTGAATGTTGTAATTCAACTAAATAAAATGACGGTATCTAGATAACTGTGAGAACAGAGTTTTGAGTTGATACCCAAGGGAAGAGAAACTATTCATTATGAATATATTTTTTTTATTTTAAGTGGTAGTAAACTCTTTTTTCAATTTTTACCTACAGGTAAGCTTGTAAAAAAAAAAAGAAAAAAAACCTGTACGTGAAATGAATATCTCTTAACCTCCCTGGCAGTATGATTATGTCAGATTTTAGGTGCTGAAAGCGGTATCATTATTTTGCATGGAAATTTGGCGTTTTATATTGTAGACCTGCAATTCTTAGGAATAACTCACTTAAATCTGTCCAAACAAGAGTCTAGTAGACATCCCAGGTATGATAAAGTTTAAAAAACAAAATCATAAATTATAAAATAATAAATAACTATAAATAATTATAACAAATAATAATGTAATTATAATAAAAAATATTCAATGATGTAATCAAATCAAAAACACAGAAATTTGCTCAGTTGCAGAATTGTCGCTGTCATTACTTCAGTGTTTGATGACGAATTTCCCCACAAATCGCTATTGCTCAATTCTGCAAGTGATTATAATTTAATATCGCTGTTTTCTAGCTGATCTAAAACCACTTTTGATGTAAAGGGACACTTTTTGGTTGCTATGGATCTCTAGTTTCCAGGCAGAAAGAACAGTTTTTATTATATATTATGCAGGACACTGGACAGACCACTAGGGACAAAGGGTGTGTGTATTTATTTCATACAGTATACCGTATGTTTTGTGTGTATTTACTTTTTTGAGTTTGGCGCCGATCTCCGCCCCCAGGAAAACCTGCTCCAGGACCTCAGACTGGGGCGAAGGTTCAACTTCGCCCCAGTCTGAATACTTATGTACATATCATTTTTGTTTTGTTTATTTTTAATAAATTTGCAAAGATTTCAAACAAACTTCTTTCATATTGTCATTATGGGGTATTGTTTGTAGAATTTTGAGTAAAATAATTAATTTAATCCATTTAATATAGGCTGTAACATAACAAAATGTGGAAAAGGTGAAGGGTTGTGAATACTTTCCAAGTGCACTGTAAATCTGGAGGATGCGTAGCAAAATATACACTATAGTATCAAAAGTATTGGGACACCTGCCTTTACATGCACATGAACTTTAATGGCACGCCAGTCTTAGTCAGTAGGGTTTAATAAAACTCAATATTAAACCCTACAGACTAAGACTAGGATGCCATTATAGTTCATGTGCGTGTAAAGGCAAGTGTCCCAATACTTTTGGTAATATATAGCTGGATTCAGGTAGGGCGGCTTACTTTTGAGGCGGCGTAGCATATCGCATATACGCTACGCCGCCGTAAGTCAGAAAGGCAAGTGCTGTATTCACAAAGCACTTGCCTCCCAAGTTACGGGAATGGGCCGGCCTAAGCGCGCCTAATTCAAATGTGGAACAGGGGGGCGTGTTTTATGTTAATGTCTAGTGACCTGACGTGATCGACGTTTTTAACGAACGGCGCATGCGCCCTCCGTGGACATATCCCAGTGTGCATTGCTCCAAAGTACGCCGTTTCGACGTGAACGTAAATTACGTCCAGCCCAATTCGCGTACGACTTACACAAACGACGTAAAAAGATAGGCCTGTTCCGACGTCCATACCTTGCATGGGCTGCGCCACCTAGGAAGCAGCTTTATCTTTACGCCGGCGTATCTCTAACGTAAACAAATTGCGACGGGCGCACGTACGTTTCGGAATCAGTTTATCTAGTCATTTGCATATTGTACGCCAAACTCAACGGAAGCGCCACCTAGCGGGCAGCGTAAATATGCACCCTAAGATACGACGGCGTAGGAGACTTACGCCGCTCGTATCTTAGCCTAATTTAAGCGTATATGGTTTCCAGAATACGCTTAAATTTGCGACGGCGTCGATTCAGAGTTACAACGGCGTATCTACTGATACGCTGGCGTAACTCTCTGTGAATCTAGCTAATAGTGTATATAACAAGATATAACAGCAGAGCACCACACACGAAAGATTAAAAAATTCAGAACTGGGTAGCATTAGATTTTCCTCAACCCTTAAGCTCTAATACTTGACATTTGATAAAACCTGGAAATTTATTGGATGAATAATTAAGGCATAATAGTCAATCAATCAGCTTATCTCAAGATGATCTAACGACAGACAGATAATCTTATCCTAAAAATTGTTTAAAACAGACCTGGAATGTTGAATAGAAATCTTCTTCTACATTGCCCTCATACGTTAGAAGCTCATTCAGTCCATGAGCCAATTCCTGAAAACAAAAAAACATATTCAGTACAGAAACATTACTAACATACAGCCTTGAGCCATATTTTGCAGTGTTATGTTAACCACATGAGTACTAGTCTGTCTATAACCCTTAAATACCAGGCAATTTTTTAGTGCTTTGACAGTTTGTCTGACAATTACTCTGAACACAAATTCATTTTATAACTTTTTGTCTTAAATAGAGCCTTCTTTTGGTGGTATTTAATAACTACTAGTTTGTTATTTACTTTATTATAGAAAATAGGCCACAAGTAAAACATCTTAATTACTGTTATAAAACAGATACAGTATATAACAAACAAAAATGTATGAACACACCCTCTCCCTAATGAACAAGTAGACACCCCAAGGGGGTCTCATTTGTTGCCGCATTTTTTTTATAAATGAAGAAACATGCTGGCATTTCATTTGGGTACAGCAAAAAATACAAATAAAGGGAGGGGGGCTGCCTCAGGCTCTTATGCCGCGTACAGACGGTCGTTTTTTGTGATGAAAAAAAACAACGTTTTTGAAAACGTCATTTAAAATGACCGTGTGTGGGGAAAACGTAGTTTTATGTCTTCTGAAAAACGACAAAAAAAAAATTCGAACATGCTCGAATTTTTTGTGTCGTTTTTCAAAACGTTGTTTTTTGTGTCAATGAAAATGATAGTGTGTGGGCAAAACGACGTTTCAAAACAACGTTTTTAAACCCGTGCATGCTCAGAAGCAAGTTATGAAGCTAGCTTCAATGGAAAAGAGTGCCGTCGTACGTGTTGAACGTAACCGCGCTTTGCTAGAGCATTTTAAAAAACGATGGTGTATAGGCAACGTCGTTTTTGAAAATTAAGTTTCAAAAACGTCGTTTTATTTCATGATTCAAACGTCGTTTTTTTTTTATCACAAAAAACGACCGTCTGTATGTGGCATTAGACTCTCGCATTACTGTTGGGATCCCTGCAGAGCCTGGACGGCTATGTGACGTCAGTCGACAGCAGGCTTTAGCCCGCTGCTGGCTGAATCGGAGTCACAGAAGTGCAAAACGAAGTGCACTAACAGCTACAGTGTGGTCGTAAAGTTCTGAGAGGGCGTCCACGCTCTGTGATCACTGTATCCTTCTGACCTAACTGAACACAATGTACACACGCTTTTTATCGACATTCCTTTCCTCACGCACTGTCACAGCTTGAGGGCAGGAGAGCCGGTAACCAGCAAGTGTGACAGGGGACATCTACACTGATAATCAGGGCACTAATTATCAGTGTCCTGATGATCAGTGCAGCCCCAAAAGTGCGAATCAGTGCTGCCTATCAGTGCCTCCTCATTAGTGCTATATTGTCAGTGCTGGCTATTAGTGTCCATCAGTGCCACCTATCAGTGCAGCCTATTAGCGCACATCTGTGAAGGAGAAAAAATAATTATTTGCTAGATTTTATAACAAACTAAGAAAAGCTTTTTATTTTTCTCTCCAAATTTTCTGTCTTTTTTTGTTTGTTTAGCAAAAAATAAAGAACCAAGGGGTGATTAAATACCTAAAAAAAATATGCTTTATCTGTCTCCAAAAAATTATAAAAACTTTGGGTACAGTGTTGCAAGGCCGCTGCCATTCAAAGTGTGACATCAATGAAAGCTAAAAAATTGGCCTGGGCAGAAAGGTGGTGAAAGTGCCTAGTAGGCAAGTTGTTAAACTTTAAAATACTTCCAGCCTCCTGCCTGCTCAAATGTGAAGTTCAAAGAGGTGAAATTGAGGAAAAATTTGTGACTTCGGGGAGAAATAAATGATTGAATGTAAATATGTGTTTTCAGTAGTTATTCCACACCTGTGTGATATTTATGTTCATGAACTATACATTTTATGAGAAAACTGACATGATATTACAACAAACAGCTAAAATGATCCCTGTGGCTTAGTGAATGGACCCAACGTGGCCTGGATCTAAACTTCTCTACATAAGAATCCAAACACAGATCAACATAGACTGCTTTGTGGTTATATCTAATATTCAATCCAACATCAAACCTACTTAATTAAGACAGTATTAATTTTTCTAAGAATGCAAACCCAGTAATAAACTTACCGGCATAATTTGATAGAGGTCATCCAGAGTGACAGTTGCGATGCCTACAGGTATGTTCTGATCGCAGGGTACTACAGGAGGACTCAGCAGCTTCTTGTAACAGCAGGGTGGAAAGCGAATATCTAGGGTTATGCTGTTATACACAGCCAGTCCCATCAACTTGCAAGGTTAAGTAAAATTCAATAATTTATTGTTTTGTGCCTATTTTAAAATTAACCTCCCTAGCGGTATGATTATTTCAAATTTTAGGTGCTGAAAGCGGTACCATTATTTTTCATGGAAATTTGGCGTTTTACATTGTAGGCCTGTAATTCTTAGGAATAACTCACTTAAATCTGTCCAAACAAGAGTCTAGTAGACATCCCCGGTATGATAAAGTTTGAAAAACAAAATCATAAATTATAATATAATAAATAATTATAACAAATAATAATATAATTATACTAAAAATTATTCAATAATGTAATCAAATCAAAATCACTGAAATTTGCTCAGTTGCAGAATTGTCGCTGTCATTACTTTTAGTTTTTTATGACGAATTTCCCCACAAATCGCTATCGCTCAATTCTGCAAGTGATTATAATTTATTATCGCTGTTTTCTAGCTGCTCTAAAACCAATTTTGACATAAAGGGACAGTTTTGGTTGCTATGGACAATCTACAGTTTGCAGGCAGAAAGAACAGTTTTTATTTTATAAAAGTACATGCAGAACACTGGGCAGACCACTAGGGACAAGGGGGGGTGTATTTTTTACAAACAGTACTGTAATCTATAAGATTACAGTATACTGTATGTAATGTGTTTATTTACTTTTTTGAATTTGGCACACGGGGACACTGTGTGAATCGAGCGAGGACGCCGCTCGCTCACACAGCGGGGATGCATCGCAGGATCCAGGGACAAGGTAAGTAACTTTGTCTGTGGCTTCTGTGAGGAGAGCCCGAGTCTGGCTCGGGGATACCGCTTTTGGTAAAGAAATCTTACCCCGAGCTAGACTCGGGAATACCGCCAGGGGGGTTAAACATAAATATATAAACATTGGTGTTACTAGAAAGAGCGAAGACATGCATAAGATATTAAATATTATGTATATCACAAAATTTCAACATGCTAAAAATCTGTCAAAAGAAAAGAAAACATAATTTCCCTGGTGAAATTATAAGCTGAAATAATTGTGATTTGCTGGAGGGAAAACAATACGTGACATCTCAGAGCTCGACTGAGGAGTTTGTAACAGGGCAGAGGGAGTCTGGATGAAGGGTGCCCACACACCAGCCAATTATGGCCAAGCAAGTCCTTGTCATCGAAGCCCTATATGGCTTAAAGATATTCAGTCTGGTACATAGAGGAACTTCACCCTTATCATAAAATATCAAAACAAAGGCACCTTTAGAAATGTTTAGTAATGCAATCTACAAACAAATGCTTATAGATTGCAGGCTTTTTTTTTTCTTTACACATCCCACTTTTATTTTCTTCCCCATTTTCATGGTGGCCTTTTTACTAAGGGTAGATGGAACCCATGATTCTTTGGGTCTGCCTCCTGAAACATGAGGCAGGAACTTTCAATTTATATCAATAGTGCCTCACCCAACCAGGAACTGGAAAATCAGTAATGGTCAGGGCAGCTGTATGGTGTAAATGATGGTTCAGTCACCACTCTTATTCATTCCCTGCACAAACTCGATTTTTGGGCTGGTGCTTGGCAAATGTATTTTTTGGATTTTGTTGTCACCATGGATGAGCATCCTATCACATCTGGCTGCCCACATCAAAGACATAAAGGAATACTGTAGTTAAAAAAGAAGCAAGAATCAGCTATAACATTATGACCACCCACCATAACATGACCACCGATCTAATATTGAGTAGGTCCTCCTTTTACTACCAAAACAGTCCTAATGACGAGGCATGGACTCCACTAGACCTCTTAGGCCCGTACACACGTCCGAGAAACTCGATGGGCAAAACACATCGTTTTGCTCGTCGAGTTCCTTGTGAAGCCGCCGAGGATCTCCGCGAGCCAAGTTTCCCCATTGACTAGCGAGGAAATAGAGAACATGTTCTCTATTTGGCTCGACGAGATCCTCGTCGGTTTCCTCGGCTGAAAGTGTACTCGGCAGAATACAGCAGAATACGGCAGAGTACTCGGCAGAATACGGCTCCGATCGAGTTTCTGGCTGAATTCTGCCGAGAAACTCGGTCGTGTGTACGGGGCCTCAAGGTATACTGTGGTGTCAGGTACCAAGCTGTCAGTAACAGATCACTGCCTCCACTGGCTTGCCTTCTTCCCATAGTGCATCCTGGTGTCATCTCTTCCCCAGGTAAGCGATGCACATGCACTTGGCCATCCTCCAAAGCATGTAAAAAAAAAATGTGATTTATCAGACCAGGCCATTTTTTTTTATAAATTTCTCTGTGGTATAGTTCTGATGCTCACATGTCTATTGTAAGTGCTTTTGGTTGTGGACACAGGTCAGCATAGGCACCCTGACTATGCAGCCCCATATGCAACAAATTGCGATGTTGCATATGTGTGTTCTCACAACTTTCTATAAAAATCAGCATTAAATTTTTTTTCAATTTGAGCTTAGTAGCTCTTCTACTGGACTGGACTACATGGGCCTGCCTTCGCCTCCCATGTGCATCATGGAGCTTTGGCTGCATATGAACCAATGTCGCCAGTTCCCAGGTTTTCCTTCAATGAACCACTTTTGGTAGGTCCCGACCACTATAGACAGGGAACATCCCAAAAGAGCTGAAGTTTTGGAGTTGCTCTGACCCAGTGTCAAAGTCACTCAAAATCTTTACGCATGCCCATTTTCTCTGCTTTCAACACAACAACTTTAGGGACAACATGTTCACTTGCTGCCTAATATACCCCACCCACTTTCAGATGCCCTTGTTAAAAGATAATCACTGTTGTTCAGTTTGTCATAATGTTATGGCTGACTGGTGTATTAAATAAATGCACCAAGAACTTTGAAACACTGTGCACTATGTGGCAGCATAATACAATTGTTATGTATATAAGATAAGAGAAAGGGTGCATTAAAAAAGATAAGCTGCTTATAACAGCAATGAGAATTCATCACCTTTGCTGCACAGTATAGCAGCATGCATGGAACAGGAGAAAATATACATGAAACTTGACCTGCCCCCCCAACCACCACCACCACCACGTGTGCTAATCAATAGTATCCCTGTGCCAATATAAAATACCATGCCCCTGAGTTGTGTGAAAAGTGAAAAGCTGCCACAAATCAATGGACAAATAAGAGGCACTTTAATTTTCACTAGATACAGTAGACATACAATTATGTCTGTGCTGCTTGATAAATTCCCTTGGGTGCATCATGTATTTTTTTTGAAACATAAAGGATACAGTTCCAACCAGACGAAACTCTGAATAGTTATCACACTTAAAGCTGCTAAACCAATGAAAGTTTGAGTCTTTGTGAAAGGTAAACATACCTGAAAATAAAATAAAATGGCATGCATTATTTATTTTGCAAAAGATTTACACTGTGATAAATTATCTGAAAGGACTTCACCAGGCTTGTCCATGTACTTCAGCTATTATGTAAACAAAGGAGATTGTGGCGCTGAAAATTAGTGACACATGGGTAAAGAAAGAGTCAGCTGCATGGATGATGAATCCTTGTTACAAAAAATAATAAATAAAGAAAATTCAAAAAATGAAAAATGACAAAAATAAAATAAGAAAAATATGAACCTGGGAATAATGAGTGATGCGATGGGTCTTGGAGGGAGAGACACTGTTCTGTGATGAGCTGATGGTCCCAAAATCGTTGTCCTAGGGCAAGCCTTCCAAGGCAGGGGAGACCAGAGCAGGGACTCCAAACATGTATGCAGGGTAAGGGAAAATAAAAAAACAGAGGGCGCCTCCAGGTTAAACGTTTAAAAAGCTTGTTTAATACACAGACAACAGTGTTAACTTACGTAGTAAAATCTTAAAATCCAGTATGGAAATTTACTCATTCAATGCTGGGGGGGGCGGGTAGAAGGGACGTCGATCCGGGCTAGTTGTTTATGCTGATCTTGCTCTCTGGTTGCTCTCTTAAGCCTGTCAGTCCTTTTGCTGTGAAAACAGCTGGTCCGGAGGGATAGTGGAAACGAGGCCCGGAGCTCAGCGTAGGCCGCGGTGACGTCACCAAATGCGACGACGTTTCAAAGCTGGCGCCGTCGGATGACCTAGCGCGCTTCTTTCTCAAGCATGGCCATGCTTGAGAAAGAAGCGCGCTAGGTCATCCGACGGCGCCAGCTTTGAAACGTCGTCGCATTTGGTGACGTCACCGCGGCCTACGCTGAGCTCCGGGCCTCGTTTCCACTATCCCTCCGGACCAGCTGTTTTCACAGCAAAAGGACTGACAGGCTTAGGAGAGCAACCAGAGAGCAAGATCAGCATAAACAACTAGCCCGGATCGACGTCCCTTCTACCCGCCCCCCCCCAGCATTGAATGAGTAAATTTCCATACTGGATTTTAAGATTTTACTACGTAAGTTAACACTGTTGTCTGTGTATTAAACAAGCTTTTTAAACGTTTAACCTGGAGGCGCCCTCTGTTTTTTTATTTTCCCTTACCCTGCATTCAGCTATTATGTGAAGCCTTGCCTTTTCTTCTCAATGGTTCATTCAGGTTCCATTAGAGACTGCAGTAGGAGAGTCTTCATGTATGTGTGTGTTAGCATTTATGTTGGGGGTATTGGACACAGCATCAGTAGGGAGATCTCATAGGATAACACAGTTTATTATCACAATTTTAAGGCTAAATTCACCTTGAAATTTATTTTTTTAATGAATTTTTTTAAATGTATTATTGTTTTTTTCATAATCTGTAAAGCATTGTACCTGCAATCAGTGGATCAGGGGATCGCAGGTACAATGCCAGGCTCCTGCAGACTCTTCCTCCAGTTTCCTGTCTGTGCTGAGGTACAGGCTTTCAATTATAGAGCTGGAAGAACGATCGGGAGGCTAGAAGGCTGGCTGATCCCAATTCCCCTTTGCAATAGGCAACGACTATTAAATATTTAGGGATTAATATTTCTTTCAACACTAAGGATTTTAGACAACTTAACGTGTCCCCAGTTCTTCAGTGGTGTAAACAGAGGCTAAAAGCCTGGTCACATCTCCCTTTATCCCTTATTGGAAAAATAAGTGAGATACACTACGCCGGCCGTAAAGAAGCGATGCGCTTCGTGGATCTGGCCCCAAGAGTTGGATTGGATTATAAAGTGTTTTTTGATCATCTTATTCAGTTAAATTGCCTCATCAATTCAGTTTTTTTCTACTGGGGGGACTCCGGTGGTGGTAGAGTTGTTTGCCTGAAGTAAGAATCCCTGAATGAAGATTGATAGTTAGCATTTCCAAATCTATGGATTTTCTTTTGGGCGCTTTGAAGTAACTTCTGTAGTTTAAAGGACTGATTTGGACTTTGCTCGAAATCATTTATTTTATTGCACAGGTACTTACTGAATTTTGAATATATGTATATTGCACTATTTGCACTTCGATATTTTTTAGCAAACAAATCACTTCAGCCTTCCTTATCTATCCATTGAAATATAAGGGATTTCTCCCTGTTGGGACACTAAAAAGTAGTCCTGGACTTACCATAGTCAGGATGGAAAATTTGTCTGATTAGCAGGAGAAACCACTCCTTAGTCAGGCCACCCATGTCAAGACCAGCTTCCCCAACAAAAGTAACCTTCAGCTTTTTCTTCAGGTCTGCCCGTTTTCTTGTGAGCTGGAAAAACAAAGTAGTGTAACCCCTTAATAAGTTATACCAGAGTTATTTTTATCAGTTTAAAGAAAATATGGGCTTAGTAAAACATATGAATACATACATATAACATAAATAGAAACTGCAGTACTACAACAAAATCTCCTATACCTTTGTGTTAATTGAAAAAGCTGCTACATGCTCACATAGTACAGCAGGCTTTCAATGGTTAAAACAAGGGTTCAGGAGGCAACAGGAGGAGGGGTCCAGGGGAGGAGGGGGCTCCGCAGTGACGTCACTGCCGCGGCCGGACTCCCGGAAGTGGGAAAGGAAACCTGTCAAAGACAGGTATCCTGTCCCCCCTCCCCCCGGAAAGGTGCCAATTGTGGCACTGGAGGGGGGGGGGGGAATACGATGAGCGGAAGTTCCACTTTAGGGTGAAATTCCACTTTAAGCTGGCTACACATTATACAATTTTTATGTTCAATTTCCTTTAGACTTCAATTATGTAGTGCAAGGGCCGGCCTGATTGCATACAATTTGAAAGTGTTTAGGTTTGACCTCATATTATATGGTTTTGGTAAATCTAATGTAAAATTATACAAGAAGATTGTATAATGTGTAGCCAGCTTTAGATGTAGTAACATATTTACAGTAAATACATGTTTAAATTGAAGCCAGACTTCTAATACTTTGCCAGCAGTTACAGCAAGACTTCTTTTCTTTATCTTTTGGGATAAGGGTTCACATAAATAAAAGCTGGTAATGTTAGGCACCCCTGCCAGTGTTAAAGGATCTGCCTCATCCCTGTAACTACCGTGTTTCTCCGAAAATAAGCCCGGGTCTTATATTAATTTTGGCAACAAAAGACACAGTAGGGCTTATTTTCGGGGTAGGTCTTACCATGTAATGTACGGTCTTATTTTCTGGGAAACACGGTACAAGAGAGCTTTTCTGTTGAAAAACAACAGACTTACTGGCTAAATCAAAAGATGAAAATAGAAGAAAGACTAAAAAAGGAATAATACAGCCATCAAATCTAGGAATTGGTAAGCTGCAATATAATAAATGTTTGCTTTTGGGTTTCATACTGCTTTAAATAGCTATTGCAGTATCTTGTTCATACAAATAACAAGTCACACAGTAGTTGGGCACACAATGCTTTTTCTGGCTTAGTTTGTAAATAATATGTTAAAATCTGAGCTCCTATAACCTGTCATTTTATCTAACCAAGGATAATGTTATTGAAAAATAATACCTCGTCAAGCGAATCACTGACCAATTGTAGCCGTCTCACTTTAATATTAAGAAACAACATATTCATATCTGGCTTTTGCCGCCTAGCTACTTTATCCACAAGGCTTTGCTGCAAAAAAAAAAAAAGACAAGTTAAGAAATAATTCGATTTTTATTTCTAGAAATCTACTATACCCAACTTAATCTTTGGTTGTAGGCCCTTCCATCAACCTAATAAAAAGAACTGCTGGTAACTGCACAAAAATCAAATATTTTCAATGAGTACATTCAGGGCCAGATCCACATAGAAATAGATCGGCGTAGCGTATCAGAGATACGCTATGCCGCCGTACCTTACCTAGCGTTCTTTCGAATCCTCAAAGATTTTGCGCCGTAAGTTACGGCGCCGTAGTGTATTTCTGGCGGCGGAATTCAGAGATTAGGGGGTGTGTTTCATTTAAATGCCGAATGAACTGCGCATGCTCTGTTTCTAAATTTCCCGCCGTGCATTGTGCCAAATGACGTCGCAACGATGTCATTTTTTTTAACTTAGTCGTGAATTACATCCATCCCGATTCACGGACGACTTACGCAAAAAAAAAAAAATTCAAATTTCGACGCGGGAACGACGGCCATACTTAACATGGCAAGTCTAACTATACGCCGCAAAATAGCAGCTTTAACTATACGCCGGAAAAAGCAGACTAGAGACGACGTAAGAGAATGCGACGGCCACACGTATGTTCGTGGATCGTCGCAAATAGCTAATTTGCATACCCGACGCGGAAAACAACGTGAACGCCACCCAGCGGACGCCGAAGTATTGCACCTTAGATCCGAAGGCGTACGAGGACGTACACCTGTCGGATCTAACCCAGATACCGTCGTATCTTGGTTTGAGGATTCAAACTAAAGATACGACGCGGGTAATTTGAAAGTACGCCGGCGTATCAGTAGATACGCCGGCGTACTCTGTCTGTGGATCTGGCCCTCAGTGTTTTTCCTTGATAGAAAAGTGTTTTTAATCATTTGCAATGTGCCTTTAACTTGCTAGAAAATGTGACTACTCCAGAAAGAGTCAATTCCCTAGCACAGCTCCTTCCCTCCTTGCACATTATATCCCACTCCTCTTCTGGAAGTGTCTATTTGCTCTCTGTGTGGTACTATTCGCATCACCCCTCACCTTCCTATATACCGTTATGTAAAGTAGCTGCTGGGGGAGAGGTTAAAGCCTCATACACACGATCGGACTTCCATTCGGACAAATCCGTGGATTTTTGCCTGAAAGGCTTAGTCCGTGAACTTGTTCTGCATACAGATGGCAGAACATTTTCAGCCAACATACACCAAACAACGTGGGTTTTCAACTCTTTACCGCCACCCTTTGGGCAACTTCTGCTATGCATGCGTGTTTGTACTTTGGATTTTAGTCCGACAGATTTGTGTAAACATGATCAGATAATCCGACGGAACACATTTGTTGTTGGACAATTTGAGAGCATGCACAGCCAACATTTGTTGTCGGAAATTCCGATAACAATTGTCCGATGGAGCATACAAACGGTCGGATAATCCGCCAAAACACGGAAAACTGTTGTTGGAATATCGATCATGCGTACGGGCCTTAAGACGTATCATTTTATTGGTAGCTTTGAGACTGCCAAGGCACATACTGTATATTCTTATGGGAAGGTTTTTGTTAAAATTGGCCCTTTAAATATTAACAAGTGTATCTGGTTGCTACACATTACAGCACTTTGCTTTGTACAATGTGCCCATAATGGGGGGTGCTAAAATTCTCAATTAAATACATTTTTTATAATGGGAATCACAAATAACATTGGAAATTTAGCACATTTGTTAATAGGTTTTCTAAATAAAATAAAAAAACAAGACAAAGCTTATTTCTTTCCGCAGTGGATTGTCTGTCAGTTATTTTGTGATGAGCAATTGAATCACAAATAGAAAAACTTGCACATTTTTTTTCTCCTGTGTACAATGTATGAATACAGATTTGTCTAATCAGTGGTGAATCCTACATTTCATAAATCATGCTCAGATTTCTTAACTGTCTGACTCCCATCAGATCAAAAGAGTATCATAAAATGTAAGCATCGCTAATTCTAATGATTAGATCATTACTGCTCTTGAAGGTAGCTCAGGCCTCTTGGAAACTGAGGCTAACATAGGCAAGTTTCATTGAACTTTCTGAGCAGCTTCTGCTTGCTGGAGCAAAAAGTCCAAAAACGCACACACGGTCCAATCGGAGAGCTTGCAATTCCAAAAACATTTTTTAAAGAAGCCATTCACCCCAGGGCAATCGGCTGCAGTACATATAACACAACTGCATTAACACGTATTAAGTTAAGGCAGGCTATTTATTTGAATTAGCTGTCAAATGAATATGGGTTTATAAATGTACCTGCTGCATTTTTGGTAACGCAATGCACTTCAACGTACATTACTCATTGCAATGTATGTGTGCTGTAGAGTTACTATTCAAAATGAATAGCACTATAGCTCAAGCTCACCAGTGAACCATAGCAAAATGGTTGGGCTCTAAAGTCTTACATGAAAGATAATTTCAAAATGATGTATTAAGACTAACAAAGACTGACTTACTCTTGCAATGCTGATCATCTGTTGCTCGGAGTCCTTCTGAATGATGACTTTTTTTGCAGCAATGGAGAGGACAAAAGGAAACTGACAAAATGAAAACCTACAAAACATAAATAGATTGTTAAATATTATACCCAAACCTTAATTAGCATTGTCGAATTGCATTTCTGTTTAGATTTTATATTTGGCATCATGGACTGTTGAAAAGTAACAACTGTAGCAAATGTTAAAAGGTCTTCAAAAGTTTAAAAAACCTTGTGCCTGGAATTGGGCCTTACTGAGCCTCAATGTACAATTAGACGAAGTGCATTTGTCCTGGATTATTACAAAATACACTGCTCAAAAAAATCAAAGGAGCACTTTTTAATCCGAGGATAGCATCAAGTCAGTGAGCCCGGGTTCACACTTGTGCAAACTACTGGCAGCACGAGGCGATACCTGGACCCTATAGAAGTTGCACAGGCAGTCCAACTCCTCCAGGATGGCACATTAATACAGTAGGTGAACCCGATTTTGTGTCAATCTCGCTCTCTTTCTCGGCGAGATTGAGCACCTACGAGCCCCATCGCGGGAGCCAGCGCCGAGCTGGCTTGCCGCGATGGAGACAGAGCCGTCATAGAAGCGACGGGAGATCTGACTTGGATTCCCGCCAATTCTACACGTGTGCGGCGTTTGTTATGAATCCTGAGGGGGAAGTCCCCGCCGGATTTTAAATAAAAATCCGGCATGGGTTCCCCCTCAGGAGCATACCGGGCCCTTAGGTCTGTTATGGGTTGTAAGGAGAGCCCCCCCTACGCCGAAAAAAACGGCGTAGGGGGTCCCCCTACAAGCCATACCAGACCCGTATCCAAAGCACGCTACCCGGCCAGCCAGGAAGGGAGTGGGGACGAGCGAGCGCCCCCCCCCCCTCCTGAGCCGTACCAGGCTGCATGCCCTCAACATGGGGGGGTTGGGTGCTCTGGGGCAGGGGGGCGCACTGCGGCCCCCCCACCTCAGAGCACCCTGTCCCCATGTTGATGAGGACAGGGCCCCTTCCCGACAACCCTGGCCGTTGGTTGTCGGGGTATGCGGGCGGGAGGCTTATCGGAATCTGGGAGCCCCCTTTAATAAGGGGGCCCCCAGATACCGGCCCCCCACCCTAAGTGAATGAGTATGGGGTACATCGTACCCCTACCCATTCACCTGCAAGAAAAGTGGTAAAAACACAAATAAACCACACAGTGTATTAAAATATTTTATTAGTCTGCTCCGGAGGCCGCCCCCTGTCTTCTTTATTAGCTCTTTTACCAGGGGGGGCTTCTTCTTTGACGTCTTCGGGTGGATGGGGGCCGCCGTCTGGTTCTCTTCCACCGCCGGGGGGGGGGGTGGCTTTTAAAAAAGCCCCCACCCCCCCGGCGGGTTTCCTCCGGCGTCTTCGGCGGGGCTCTTCTTCTTCCGCTATCCCGACGGGTCTTCTCCGCTATCCGGGGGGTCTCCTTCTATATTCGCCGCTCTCCGCTGTTGACTCGTCGCACCCCGGTTCTTCGTCTCGCAGTCCGGTCCCTTCTTCCGTGCTGTACGTCTTCTCCTTCCGTGCTGTGATGAGTTCTTCTTCCGTGCTGTGACGTCATGTTCTTCACTTCTCTTCTTCTCCCGATGTTGACACGCCGGTCCTTCTCGCTGAAATGACGGATGCGCGCCTTGCATCGGACCTATATAGGCCTCACAGTCCCATCATGCTCTGTACCTACCCATGTGATACCTACCCACGTGGGTAGGTATCACATGGGTAGGTACAGAGCATGATGGGACTGTGAGGCCTATATAGGTCCGATGCACCCGCGCACCCGTCATTGCAGAGAGGAAAGGCGACGTGTCAACATCGGGAGAAGGAGAGACGTGAAGAACATGACGTCACAGCGCGGAAGAAGAACTCATCACAGCACGGAAGGAGAAGAAGACGTACAGCACGGAAGAAGGGACCGGACTGCGAGACGAAGAACCGGGGTGCGACGAGTCAACAATGGAGAGCGGCGAAGACAGAAGGAGAACCCCGGAGAGTTGAGAAGACCCCCCGGATAGCGGAGAAGACCCGTCGGGATAGCGGAAGAAGAAGAGCCCCGCCGAAGACGCCGGAGGAAACCCGCCGGGGGGGGTGGGGGCTTTTTTAAAAGCCACCCCCCCCCCGGCGGTGGAAGAGAACCAGACGGCGGCCCCCACCCACCCGAAGACGTCAAAGAAGCCCCCCCTGGTAAAAGAGCTAATAAAGAAGACAGGGGGCGGCCTCCGGAGCAGACTAATAAAATATTTTAATACACTGTGTGGTTTATTTGTGTTTTTACCACTTTTCTTGCAGGTGAATGGGTAGGGGTACGATGTACCCCATACTCATTCACTTAGGGTGGGGGGCCGGTATCTGGGGGCCCCCTTATTAAAGGGGGCTCCCAGATTCCGATAAGCCTCCCGCCCGCATACCCCGACAACCAACGGCCAGGGTTGTTGGGAAGGGGCCCTGTCCTCATCAACATGGGGACAGGGTGCTCTGAGGTGGGGGGGCCGCAGTGCGCCCCCCTGCCCCAGAGCACCCAACCCCCCCATGTTGAGGGCATGCAGCCTGGTACGGCTCAGGAGGGGGGGGGGGCGCTCGCTCGTCCCCACTCCTTTCCTGGCCTGTCGGGTAGCGTGCTTTGGATACGGGTCTGGTATGGCTTGTAGGGGGACCCCCTACGCCGTTTTTTTCGGCGTAGGGGGGGCTCTCCTTACAACCCATAACAGACCTAAGGGCCTGGTATGCTCCTGAGGGGGGACCCATGCCGGATTTTTATTTAAAATCCGGCGGGGACTTCCCCCTCAGGATTCATAACAAACGCCGCACACGTGTAGAATTGGCGGGAATCCAAGTCGGATCTCCCGTCGCTTCTATGACGCGCTTGCTGGGATGTGCTGTCACTATTCCAGTGAGTGCGAGGTGTCGGCGAGATCTCGGCACCATGTCGCTGAGTATCAGCGCGACGCTGTCGTGCTAAAAGCACAATATCACAAACACCTACTGTATGTGCCATTGCCAGATGGTTTGCTGTGTCTTCCAGCACAGTCTCAAGAGCATGGAGGAGATTCTAGGAGAGCTGGACAGGGCCGTAGAATGTCCTTAACCCATCAGCTGGACCAGTGTGCTCGTTTGTGCAGGGAGGAACAAGTTGAGCACTGCCAGAGGCCTACAAAATGACCTCCAGCAGGCCACCGGTGTGAATGTCTGACCAAACAATCAGAAACAGACTTCATGAGGGTGAGGAAAAGATGATCCGCACTCCGGTCATTGCTCTTAAACAATTGACGCATATATTGACAAGCCACAGTAGACAAACGCAAATAGGAAAGGTTGACGCGTTTCAGCACCCAGGAGCTCTGCTTTCCATGTGATGTATGGTAGTAGCACTGACTTTTTTGTTTATATTCATGAGGGTGACCTGAGGGCCCAAAGTCCTCTAGTGGGCCTTGTGCTCACTGCCTGGCACCATGGAGCTTGATTGGCCATTTGCCATTGAGCACCAGAATTGCCAGGTCCGCCACTAGCACCCTGTGCTTTTCACAGATGAGAGCAGGTTCACCCTGAGCACATGTGACAGACGTGAAAGGGTCTGCAGAAGGCATAACATCATGCTGCCTGTAACATCATTCAGTATGACTGGTTTGGTGGTGAGTCAGTGATGGTCTGGGGAGGCATATCCATGGAGGGACACACAGACCTCTAAAGGCTAGACAATGGCACCCTGACTGTCATTAGGTATCAGGATGAAATCCTTGGACCCATTGTCAGACCCTACGCTATGCAGTGGGTCCTGGGTTTCTCCTGGTGCACAACAATGCCCAGCCTCATGTGGCAAGAGCATGCAGCCAGTTCATGGAGGATAAAGGAAATGATAACCACTGAATGGCCCCCATGCTCGCCTGACCTAAATCCAATAGAACACCTCTGGGACATTATGTTTTGGTCGATCTGACGCTGCCAGGTTGCACCTCAGTCTGTTCAGGAGCTTAGTGATGCCCTGGTCCAGATCGGGGTGGAAATAACCCAGGACATCATCTGTCGTCTCATTAGGAGCATGCCCCGACTTTATCAAGCATGCATACAAGCATGTGGGGCCATACAAACCGAGTACCATTTTGATTTGCTGCAATGAAATTTCAGCAAAATGGACTAGCCCGTTGCATCATTTTTTCACTTAGATTTTTGGGGTGTCTTTGAATTCAGCCCTCTGTAGGTTGATAATTTTCATTTCCATGAAATGATGTGGCATTCTTTCATTCCTAACAAATTACCCAGTCCATATGACAGCATGACATTTTTCTCTATTGAGATCTGATATGTTTTCAAAGTGTTCTGTAAAGTTTTGAGAAGTGTATATATGCATTGGGTGCCATTCAAAGTGTACAATGGCAGCTCTGTCTTGTATGTAGGTGAAAATGTTGCTTCCTATCATCAAACTGCAGTGCCCTATGTTTTTTGAGTATAGTAACAGCCAAGCCCCTCAGTGCAAGTGTTCATACACAGATTTCTGTTGCAGGTAAGGGGAGGGTGTTTGTCTGATATGCTCAGTGTGCATTTCCAGGTCTTTTCTGGTGCCTATTAAGCTGCATAATCATATGTGCATACCCATAACTAATCATACTCTTGGCTTGCCCGACATTAAAGATAATTCATTAAAGGCAAATAGGCAGTTTACTTTGTAAGGAAATTTCTCCTTAGCTTAGTGAATACAGTAAAAATTCAATTTGAACAGAACATCGAATAGCACCTGCATACTCACAGTACTGTTATGTCTGTATTTATTACCATTGTGTGATCTTACTTGTTCTGTATTGATATATGTTTTTATACAAAGCTCATATCTTGAGTCCCTGTTTCGGGGCTTTTTTGGAACACTATATTAAATAAATTTATACTTTTTTATTCAATTGGTACATTTTCATTTTTTGCTGCAGCACAAAGCCCCTAGGGGTAATTTTCTCTTTCTTCAAGAACATCGAATAATGTGCAAGAAAAACGCAATATTTTTGCTTGTGTGTGACTGGGCATAGAAGTCAGCAGAGCGTTACCTCATTCACTAAGCTAAAGAGGAATTCTCTTGCAAAGTGAATATCCTATTTGCCTAGTACAAGCTGGGGTCTTCTAAAGTTATAACAAAATACACCAAACGTTATATTGTCCTGTGCTGTATCACCTGGAAGCATAAACCTGTACCCGTTTGATTGTATCAATAAATATGCCTTCTGTTGAAAAAAATAATACACCACCGTTGTCTCATTAGGAGCATGCCCCAAAGTTGTCAGCATGCATACAAGCACATGGGGGCCATACAAACTACTGAGTACCATTTTGAGTTGCTGCAATTAAATTTCAGCAAAATAGACTAGCTTGCTGCATCATTTTTTCACTTTGATTATCAACCGTTCATTAATAAAAACAATAGACATCTTTTATGCTATGGGTAACAAACACTTGCATGAATGTTTCTTAATTACTATAGGGTATATTTATCAATGTTTTCACCCATGATTCATATGATTTTCACCCAAGATTCAAACATTTTTCACATAAAACATTATTAGAAAAATTGATGAATATTGGATGAACATTTTGTGAAACTTGGATGACAAGCTTGGATGTTGGATGTAAACATTGTAAATGGACCCCTATATCTGTTAATATTTTCATGACAAACAATAATTGGAATTCATAGCAAAAATTAAGACTGGTTCAATTTAAATACTCACCTGTGAGTGTTGCCATAAAACTGCCAGGTCTGATAGTCTTCCATAAGATCAATATGATCCAAAGTGGAATTATAGAAGTCGGTGTAAGGGATAATTGGTGGATTGCAAAGAGAGTTTGCAGCATCTGTGGGAGCAAAACAAAATCTCAGTGGCAATAATATAAATTTAGGCATTGTAGAATACTGTGTCTAAGACTGGCCATAGACAGATACTATATATATCTACCAAAAATAGAGAAGTTTGTCGCCTCTATAGTGCCAGGACAATAAGCTACCCAATGATCTGAAGCAGAGCACACGCTGTTGACCATTCTCATATCTGCTCTCAGTAACAAAAGAGAAGAGTCGTACATTCTCAAGGTTTCCCAAGGATGTCCCTATAGGACCCAATATTTGCCTTAGCACCAGACTGGACCAGGTCATTTATGGCCAACATTAGTTCCTCAGTGCTCCCCAGAAAGCCTATATCTCTGTCTAGTTTAGAAAACAAGGTGACCATGTAGATTATATGAAGTCCAACAGATATCCAACTAGTTAACATGATTGATGTGCCCATTCGAACATCATATCAGTACATGTATGCAATTGTAGTGCTACCCCCTCAGGAGCCGCTGATTGTTGTTGGGATCGGCATATTAAGTTACCTCTTACCGTTGTCTAGGGGTGAAGTGGATGAGTAGATTAGTGAGCGAATGTCCAGACAATAAATGAAGATTTTCTGAATGCTTTATTCTCGGCCCAACATGACCAACATCAACATGAGGTAGAGAAAGGGTTGATGAAGCGATAGAGAACTTTGCAGTATCAGGCCTGGATATGAGAAAGAGCAATCCTGCTCTCAGTAGTAGTAGATACAGTTCGTCGCCACTCTAGCCAGAGTGGGTGAAGTGCCCCCCGGACAGACTCCTGCCACGAGCCTGGCAGCCGAAGTGTCACTTTAGGTTGCTGGGAGGAACAGGCCTCTGCCACAGACCTGGCTCTATGGACCTATGCCACAGGCCTAGTACTTGGATGAGCTGAATGGATTGAGCGAATCCTCCCAGTAAATTAAGTCAGGGTCACCGGGTGACAGTTGAAACGTACCTGTCAATGTTCCGGTCACCAGATCCCCGATGGTTCGTTCAAGCCCTATTGAACAACCTGCCTCTGGGTTCGCCTCAAGCCGACCCCCACCGAACGGCATACAGCCTGGGATCTCCTCAATAGAGCCAGGGACTCAGCGAGTCACTGGGGCCCCTTTCAGCAATATGGAGCTCCGAGTAGCATGCGACCCCGGCCTGGTAGGCCATATCGCCGGGGTCCGTTGGATGCACACACCCCAAAGGTGGGTTCCGCACCTGTAACCTGTAACCCGCGAAGAACCAACAAAAATGGCGTCTGCCACAGATATACTCTCCCCCAGCATGCCCCGCGAGGGAAAACTCCTCTAATTGGCTGCTGTGGAAAAGTGGCTCTGCCAGAACCCCTCTAGCACTTACTGTCGCCCAGTGGTGGGATCGGCACCCCTGGCGCGCAGACTGACCTACAGGACAGTTCAGGAATGACAGCAGCCCAAATTTAACATATTATGAATGGGAGCAAAATAACTCTCCCATTCCCCACTAACTTTAGCGTAGTGCCCATACTGAAAGTAAGGGGGCGCTACACAATATTTCAAAGTCTCATGTATAATATGGCCATTCAGCATCTGCACTAACTGCCCATATGTCATATCTGTTCATCCGCCATGTATGGTCAAATTTGCTGCAGACCAGGCAGCCTAGGTAGAAAACTGTTAGCTTTGTATGGCCATCCTTGGTAATTTTAAATAAAGGCCCATGCATTCAAATCATTGGTATATATTTAAGTGCAGACAGAAATATTTTGCTTGACTGATTACAATAGGCTGAAAGTCTGATCTTCAAAATGTGTAGAAAGGCTTATCTTTAAACACCTTCCTCCTGTCCTATTATAATACTTTGGCCAGGAAGGAATCGTTATCCTGGGAGAACATCATATGCCTTCCTCCCACTCAAGAAATGAGACAGGCCATCAGTATTGATCAATTTTCAAATATATATACCAGTTTGTAAAGTGTATAGCTTTTACACAAATTAAACAATATACAGATTTGGGTTATATCTACCAAAGAAATGTAGCAGAATAACTTTTGGCCGAAAAATATTGATTTGCAAACAGAAACGAAGAAAAACTTTTTTCTGTATCTTTTTTGTGTATAGCAAAAAATAAAATCCCAGTGGTCACTAAATACCACCAAAAGACAGCTAAATGATGAAAAAATTGGAAACAGTGTTGCATGAATGAATAATTGCCATTCAAAGTGTGACAGCGCTAAAATCTGAAAATTGGCATGGGCAAGAAGGGGGAGAAAGTGTCCTGAAATTAAGTGGCTAAAGAATAAGAAGCGTTCATTTCCACCTCGCAATTACATGGTTTTCAAGTTGTATGATTTTTTTTCTCGTGGTAATCATATATATGGAAATGTAATTGCAAGCACTGCAAGACCATCTGGACGAAGAATAATTAAAGGGTCTGTCCAATTAAAACCTATTTTAGTCATGGGTAAACGCTGGCCTGACAAGAAAAAACAATTGTCTCTCCCTATCAGAGTAACCCAATTCATGCCTAGCTTTACTATTGAGAAATGCTGCTTTCGTACATTATTCTTTAATGTAAACTAAATATTCAACAATGAGAACCCTTCATTATTGCTGCAGGAAGTAAGAATTGAAATAATTCAAGAAGATGGCATCTACCAAAAGAATCACTTCTTGGTGAAAACACACATTAGAAAACATATGTTAACTAGCAGCAGTCCTAGGACCAGCAAATCATATTTTTGTTTTAACTTACTTAGCAAAGCTAGCACTTTGGTTGCAGATGGAATCCACCAAGTGCATTTTGCTACCGATGGAAACTCTTCAGGCTTTGCAGGAAAGAGGCGCAAGGATATAAACTGTAACAATCGGTCAACCAATTGCTTGAAACGTTTTGGTGACATCCTAGCAAAAAAACAACAACAAAAAACTGCATTTAGCCCTCCCAAATTCATTTATATTTTTCAAACAGAAAACTTTAAACCTCAGCTTTAAATAGGAAATTAATTAATTAACTACTAATGCTAGAAAATAAATAAGCAATTGTGCTGAAGTTAGTAAATCCTTTGTACATTAAAGGAACACTAAAGTTTCCCATTTAAAAAACAAACAAAAACAAACATGTTATACTTACCTCCACTGTGCAGCTCATTTTGCACACAGTGGCCCCAATACTGGTCTTCTGGGGTCTCTCGGCGGCTGTCTCGGCTCCTCCCTATGGGAGTTAGTTCTTGCTGGTGTGCTCCCGTGATACAGCCAGCGGCTATAGCCGCTGACTGTATCACTCGGCCCCACCCCCCGGCACATCATTGGATGTGATTGACAGCAGTGCGAGCCAATGGCTGGATGCATAGGATGCATTAAGGTGAAAAAAACAAACCTTTACAACCCCTTTGATCTGTGTTTTTCATGTAATTCAATACAACAAATCCAACCAGAGATGGTTATTCCTCTGTGTCCAGAATGGTAGTAGAGTATAGCCATGGAAATGATAAACAGATTGCTGGTTTGAAATACTAGGGAGAACTCTGCCTGCAGGTCTAATCCTGTTTTAGCCTTCCTCCATCCCCTTCTTCTATGTCTGGTTCCTAGACATACTGTTCTACTAAATTGAGCAGAATAACTCAAATCTTGGACTGCTCAAATCGAAAATGATTTTGGGGGGGGGATAACCTTCAGAAGTGGATGTCACTGGTAAAAAAAAAGCATATGTACTGGCTGCTGGACTGGATACAGATTACATACACAAACTATTCAATGGTGTTTGTCCTCAAATGTATTTCCACTTTAGCAGTCAAATTGTAATAACACCAACTTCATATGTATTACCTATTCCCATTCAATGCTGCATATTAAAATTGACGCTCATCCATTTAAATGCTCCTTTCTAAAATTTCCAGGACTGAAAAAGTCTTACGTAACGTCTCTTTTTTTTTTTTTTTTTGTTTACAAACGGTTTATTGAAAAAAAATAAGTCTCAGTACAATTTATGCATACATTGGCAAGAAATATACATATAAAGAAGGGAGCAGTATACAACATCGTAATATATGGGTAGCAGTAGAAGGTAGGGGAACATTCTAAGTGAAGTATAATACAATCACTAATAATCTATTGTAGAGGCATAAAAACCTAGTGAAGTTGACGATAAATAAAAGGCCAATCATATCAATTTGTAGTTCAATTAATCAGCAGGGAAAGATCCCATGGTTTCCATTTTCTATCATATGTGTCCATAGTGTCAAATAGGGTGTGATGAATGTGTTCTGATAGCTTGATGGTCTGCATGCGATTCATAATTTGGGACCATTGCACAGTAGAGGATCGCCAGTTAAGGGCTATGGCCCAGTGTATTGAGCTGAACAACGTGTGTATTAGCCTAGTGTGGGCTATAGGTAGTAATTACCCATCTGTACTATGCTAGCAAATTTCATTATTAAATCATTATCAGATTATCACAATATTAAAGATCTAGAAGCTTGACTTCACTGTTGTATGATATTGGGGCGTGCCTTTCTTTGTCAGTGGGGACTGATGCCGTTTCCCCTCATTTCAAATGCCCAGAAGTGTGCTCCAAACAAACATCCAAAAGGCAAGAAATATTGTTTAAAATGTTTAAGGCATATTTAAGGCAAGTTGAGTGAATGCGAACACCTGTAGCTGTTTAAAAGGTGACTAGAAGCAAGAATAATCTGGAGCTGGGACATTCATAAAGACCTTAATAACTCCCCCCGCCCCCACCAACCAACAAAAAAAAACAACATTGACTGACGTTGACTTGAAATATGAGAAATGTCCTTACTTTTTGAACCAATGTATTAACAAATTGTGGTCCGCGTCTGACAGTGTGGTGATTTGTCTAAGCAGATGTGCGTAGATGACATAAGTAGAAGTGCTGCTGAACTGTGGATTCTTAAAAGTACAATTATAGACAAGTTAGAAACGAAAACATCCTGCTTTCTAAAAAAACATTAAATAAATTAGGAACTAGTCAAAATCTTCTGACCTGTGTTAGAATAAAATAGGCTCGAAGGTCATCCTTTGTTCTTGGCCTAATAAAACATGTTGAAATGTTAGAGTCCTGTACAGCAAAATATTTAATGGTTCAAAAACATCATAAAAAAAAAAGCAAACTTCTTCATTGTCAATATTTTCTTACAGACATTTATGACATTAATTGAACACTGAAAAAAATGGTTTTAATAGTGTAAGGAAGCATTAGAACATCATTCAGGGTCTTCTTGCTGTCAGTAAGTAACAGCACTTTTTGCAAATTCTTTATTTTAGAGCGGTGTTCCGCCCAAAAAAAATAGATAAAATAAAAGCCAGTAACTACACATACTGCAGCTGCCGGCTTTTAACAATAGGACACTTACCTGTCCTGGAGTCCAGTGATATCTGCACCGCAGATGATGTTTCCATCAGCTGTCAGGTGCTCCCGCGCCGCTGCTAGTAAGGGAACCTGGCAGTGTAGCCTTTCGGCTTCACGTTAGGAACCCTAATGCACATGCGCGAGGCCCGCTCCTCTCTCCTACTGGCGGACGGCCGGGAGAGGAAGCCCCAGTGATGACATTACGGGCTGCGCCCTGGACTCCTGGAAGTGGGAAAGGATACCTGTCAATCAGATGAGCGGAAGTTCCACTTTTGGGTGGAACACCGCTTTAAACTCACGGAGGAGAACTTAGTTTACAGATTTCTCAGCCATAAAAATTATATATATATATATATATATATATATATGATATATGCATACTGAATCAATAGTTGTTAGAGAGAGTTCTTGTGTGGACCTCTAGGCGAGTCTCCTGCATCTATGGTTCCCTATGGAACCATGTCCATGAAAGAGGGCCTTGCTCTCTTCTGAGAACAGGAAAGCAGTCCAGTAGAGCCATGTTTTTTTTTTTTATACGTTTTTTTTGTTTATTGTGGGAAGAAAGTACACCATTCTCCATAGACCCGATTTCTACTACTTTCTGCATCCACATGGGAATAGTGTGTGTGTGTGTGTGTGGGGGGGTCTTTCCATCTCAGTGGGATATAGGATTTAGTAACGGCACTTTTTATCTCTGTGACATTAGGACACAAACTGTGGAGAATTAATTTGGATGTACACTGCAACAAACCGTAGAGGTTTATAACATTTTTATTTTTTTTCAAATCCAAAGGGGGGGAAATGTAAAATGTATCAATGAGAACTTCTGTTGCATTGAGTACTGTCCAAGAGGGCTTTTCTTCTCACTTTGTATTGGGCCTTTGGAATAGAAAGTGATGGGAAAAATGTCTGATGTAGGAAAAAAGACAGGAGTTTATACCATTCCTACCATTACTACTTTAATCATAAAAAAGGTATGGCTATACCTATAATTTAATAACCACAAAAAGGCAGCTGAAAAAATCTTAATGTTTTATTTTAAGGAATAGACAGTGAATTTATCTTACCCTTTCCATTCTCTTAAAAGACTGTTAATAATCCCTTTTAGCACTGTTTTCTGGATATCTTGAGCCTGGTAAAAAGAAAATGGTTTTGGGAGTTAGGAAATGACAGGATAAGGCGAAGTAAGCACATGATGCAAAGTTACCTTCAGTAAAAGCTATATGCCAGAATAAACAGTAGCTCTCCATAGGCATAGACAGCTGACATTATATGAACATCCTAAACTTCCTGTTAAAAGTTGATCTTGGAGTCACCTTCTTCTAGGGTGGTCAGTTATACCATCCATCGCATTAAATTACCAGCCAAGCTTGGTAGGTAGGAGGGGTAGGAGAAATTGTAACTTGACAGGAAAATGTGATATTTCCATATCCTTTATCTTCCTATATCCCTAGATCTAGTATAGAGTAACATAAGTGAAAATGCATCCCCAAAGTAAATTACACAAACTATAGCAAAATAAATACAGTAAATAAGGTCATTATACTGCAGAAATGAATGTACAATATATGCTATGTTATATCAATATATTGCCAGTTACCATTTACACAGACCCTACTTCACTAATAATGGATTGCTGTAAGTCTTGGGTTGAAGAGAAGGGTTTTAGTGCTTTGAGCTAATAGGGGGGTTTATGTTTTTACTCCACACACACTATATTGGTCAACAGCTGACAAGGCTTAGCTGGATAATCAGTCAGTGTCAGTTCAGTGAGGGAGTAGGACGCTTCCCGACGAGTCTGCTCTCTCCAGGGACCAGACAGATAGCCAGCTGGATACCGCAGACAGGCAGGCAGGCTCCTACAATCTTTGCTGCATGAATCAACTTGCAGCCCATAGGACCGGCTCCTTCCTTCCCTTCGTGGGCCCCTCTCTTCAGGTAAGACCCTGTCTTTCAGGGCCATCTTTCCACCCCCAGGAATCGCTAGTGACCGTCCTTTTCAGGACAGCCACTCCAGCGATCCAAATTGCGGCTGTTTACCTTCTCTTAGAGCCGCATGCACCCCAATCAGTCACCCATAATCACCCCGGCCACCCGCCGCGCATAGCAGCGCTTTTTTCTGGCGATCTGCGGCTCTTTCCCGCATCCGCGCCAGACCAGGCCTTATTCGCGGCCGCCGCAATTAGGAAAGACTGCGGCTTCAGCCGCGGCGCGCCGCAAAAAGGAGCACTGACAGCCTGGAAATTTTCCTGGAATTGTCAGGGATCATCCCCCTATCCCTGGAGGATCCCATCCTCCCCTGGATTAACAACCAGGTCATACCCACCAAGCCAAACAGCCCCCAAACCTGAGGCCTGTGGCCCGGTCGGCGGCCATCTTGGTACTCCTCAGCTACAGTGACACCCTTCTTCCCCCCCTTCCCCCCCCCCCCCCCCATTCCAAACAGTACTTGATCCAGGGTTTCGTCCGATCGCCTTTCAGGGATCAGGAAGGAATTTTTTCCCTGCGGCAGCACATTGGCTTAGCACTGCCAGGGTTTTTTTGCCTTCCTCTGGACCAAGGCCAAGCGAGAGGATTCAGCGAATCTTCCCTCTATTGCAACAGTATTACCAGCCGTCACCAAAAAGGCCTTAAAAATAGACCAACTTTTGAGATTCGATCAACGATCGACCATCAAAAACTTCAACCATTTAACCCAGCGCAAGCACATATCATGTGCTTTGATCAACACAAGATCGGCAGTAAAACACCGATCAGAAATCCACGATTTTTTACTACAAAACGATCTAGACTGCCTCTTTATTACAGAAAGCTGGCTTTCAGACGACTGCAACACCATTCTCGGAGAATTGGTGCCAGAAAATTATCGAATTATAACGGAAAACAGAATAGGGCAAAGAGGAGGAGGCCTGGCGGTGATCCATAAGTTTCATATTGCAATCACTAAGCCGGTCCTTCAAAATCCTCTTCCATTTATGGAAACCCTTGCTCTTCAACTTCAAACTAACCCCCAGGAGACTGTTCACATTCTCCTCTGCTATAGGCCACCTGGGCCAAAATCGCAGCTTCTACCATCATTAACGGAGTTCATATCCACTTATACCCTTAACAGCAAACATCTTTTGCTGCTCGGGGACTTTAATCTGTGGGCCAACTCCTCACAGGATCCCATTGCGGATGCCTGCATCGATCACCTGGAGGGATTAGGGCTACAGCAACTTATATGCGGACCCACGCATGCTTCAGGTCACACACTCGACCTAATTTTCAGACAAAATCTGAAAATAAACATTTTGGGAAATGAACCTTTGCCATGGACAGACCACCATGCAATTAGTTTCATAATTTCCAAAATTCCCCCAGTGATAAAAGCACCCAAGCCGGTGACAATACACTGGGCTAGATCTCAGAAGAAGCTCCATTCGGAACTCTTCAAATCTACCTTGGGAAACCGAATCAAAACTATTCATCCTCAGTTAGCAGCCTCAGATACACTGGATGCCATAAATGCAGCCCTACTACAGTCAGCCGACTTAGTAGCACCGAAACGCAAAGTCCGCATCCGGAAAAAAAAGTCCGGCTGGTTCAGTAGGGACAACCAGCTGTCCCTACTGAAGCAAGAGCGCAGAAGGGCGGAAGCCGCCTGGAAAAGAAGCCCTTCAGAAGATCACCTCATCATCTACAAGGCAATAACAACACAATATCATAAAGAAATCTTCAAAGCCAAGAAACATCATTTTTCTATGACGATTAACAGCGCCATGAACCGCCCCCGAGAACTCTTCAAGATGGTCACCCAGACCATGAATCCGGGATGTCTTGAAGTTCCCAATTCAGACACCCAAGAGTTCTGTAATGAACTATCGGATTTCTTCATCGACAAAATCGAAAGAATCCGGGTAAGTATTCTGCAAAATAATACCCCCCTCAGCCCCCTCTTCAATCAACCACAAAACACCAACAGAAACCTTCTACAATCAACAAAGTTCACTCTGGAACCCATCTCCATCGATACCACCAAAAATATCATTGGTGCGTTGCGGAACAGCACAGCACCCAATGACATCATTCCCACCAAGCTGCTGAAGGAATGCGCCGACATTCTGGCGCCTCCCATCACACAGCTTATAAATCAGTCATTTAAGGAAGGCATAGTGCCATCCCTGCTGAAAGAGGGCACAATCCAGCCCATCTTGAAAAAACCTAACTTGGATCCCAAGGACCCAACTCACCGCCGCCCCATAACAGGCCTAAATATTCTCTCCAAGATAATGGAGAAAATAGTGGTACAACAGCTGCAACAGCATCTGGATACCCACAATCTACTCGATCCATTTCAATCAGGTTTCCGTCCCGGACACGGGACAGAAACGGCCTTACTCAAAATATGGGACGATGCCCTCGAGGCCGCAGACGAGGGAGAATCCTGTCTCCTGGTTCTGCTGGACCTAAGCGCAGCCTTTGACACAGTAGACCACAAAATGTTACTGATGCGACTGGCCAAGGTAGCCAGAATCGCAGAAGGTGATTTACCATGGTTTTCCTCCTTTCTTGAAAACCGATCACAAACAGTGAAACTGGGATCTTTCACGTCGGAAAAACGCACGGTGCCATGTGGAGTCCCCCAAGGATCCCCCCTGTCACCGGTACTGTTCAACATCTATCTTCGCCCTCTCTTTGATATTATCAGTAGCCAAGAACTACTTTATCACTCTTATGCAGACGATACGCAATTGTATTTTCGTATCTGCAACAAAAAGGATCATCATCCCAGTTTAGAGATATGTCTCTCTTCGATAGAAAACTGGATGACTAAGAGTTATCTTAAACTCAACAGTTCCAAAACAGAACTTCTTATGTTTCACGCTAGCCGAAAGAGTCAACTGGCAACAACCTGGACACCGCCGCCCATTCTGGGCCAAATCATCACCCCTAGCTCCAAAGTCAAAAGTCTAGGAGTCATTTTTGACACCTTCATGACAATGGACGCACAAATAGGGTCAGTAGTCAGCGGATCGCACCATTTGTTGCGCCTACTACGCAGACTTATTCCATTTATCCCCAAAGAAGACGTAGCAGTCGTGGTGGGAACAATCGTGAATTCCAGACTGGACTATGCAAATGCCCTTTACCTCGGGCTCCCAAAGTACCAAATCGCTCGTCTGCAAGTCGTTCAGAATACGGCCGCCAGACTGGTGACTGGGAAAAGGACATGGGAATCAATCTCACCTTCGCTGAGAACCCTTCACTGGTTGCCAGTAAAAGACAGAATTGTATTTAAAGCACTCTGCCTGACACATAAGTGCATCCATGGGAAGGCGCCGCAATATCTTTGCGACAAGATAGAACCTTACAATTCTAATCGCGTTCTGCGATCCACCGACCAAAATCTGGTCAAGGTACCAAAAACCAAATACAAGTCCAAAGGAGAAAGAAGGTTTGCTTTTCAGGGTCCGAGACTATGGAACGCTTTACCAACCAGCGTTCGGTTGGAGGAGAACCACCTGACTTTCAGAAGACAGATCAAAACTCTACTCTTCTGATGTCATGAGACACGAACAACTAGCGCCCAGAAGCGATTCAGTTCGCATGTGCCGCGCTATATAAGTTTTTCATTCATTCATTCATTCATTGCAATGAGGATCATTCAGTTTATGGTAAATGAGACATAATCATAATTATCACATAGCATATCCTGTATGTCTGTTCCAGCTGTCAATGCTACTGGGGCAAGACCACATTTCTGTACTACTGCACAGGTCGAGGGATCGGTATATATTTTAATTGTACATGCAGTTACATCGATTCACACAGATGAATCCTGCAGCAGGTACTGGCTAAGCTTCCCATCCCAGGAAAATAACTAGTCAATAAATGTAAAGGTACAAAAAACTGAAATTGTTAAAATTCTCATACTTACAGTATTTAATAAGGCATCATAGACAGTGTTTAAAAATTTTGTATTAATTCTAGAATCCTCAACAGTGTTGACAGAAGTATTTACATCTCTCTGTGAAAAGAAAAATAATAGCTTACTACTGGAGGATAAGCTTTATTTTTATAAATGTTACAAATGTCCTGTATTTGAATGCAAACTACATTTATTTTCAAATGGTAGGGATGAGATTACTGACCATTACATTTCAGTGTATATGTGAAGCAATATTATTTTTCATTTGCAATATCGGTGTCTATTTAGTGTTGCATCCTACAATGTGCAAAATTATAGCTACTAATTACCAACACCGAAGAGAAAATCCCTGGCCTAATTAATAGGCAGTATATTGCTTTAAGACAGGGTGATATGAAGTCACAAAATATAACTATTTTATACTTTTCTACTTTATGCTTTCTACTTTGTTTATTAAGATATTACAGACCAATAGATACAAATTGACAATGAATTGAGCAGTGAGAGGATGACACGCATATTTGAGAGCTAACAGAAAGAATAGAAACAGTAGAATAGTATCGCTGATATTAACAAGTTATTGGGGATGATATATTGGCGATACAAAAAATTATTACCTATAATGTACTACAAAGAGAGTAAAGTGTATCCCTCAGTTCAGAAAACTAGTTAGATGGTGGCCCAAGTGCTAGAAAGACGGTATAGATGCAAATATTGTCCACCGCAGAAGGGAGTGCTGACAGAGAGTTGGCCTGCGCAAAATGGACAGAGGAAAGGGAAAAGGAAGAGGGAGTGGAGGGTGGACAGAGTGGGGGGGGATTTAAAAAGAGGAGGAGCGTTACCCTTCCCCATTTAGAGTTACAGAAGGCTCCGGTTGAAGCCACCAGGAAGAAATTTGGAGCTCCAGTGTTGCCAGCTAGCCAGGAGTTTAGTCATTTTTCCAGTCAATTTGACTTCATTTTTCTAATGTTGATTCTGTCTTTGGTTTCGGTTAGGAAGAGAATCAGTGATTTCCAGGCTTTTGCAATTGTTTTCTTAGCGACTGTCAGGACATGGAGAAGTTCCAAGCAATTTTAGGAAAGGTGGTAGGTTTAGGATTTAGTTAAGCATATTGGGCCAAAAAAGGGATAGAGGAATCTAGTAGGTCAGAGATCAGCAGGAATACTTGTAGCCAAAATTGGCGTACTATAGCGCATGTCCAACATTTGTGGAGTAAAGTTCCCATTTGTCCGCACCCCCTAAAACAGAGCAGTTGATAACCTGGCACCCAATGTGAAATTCTAGAAGGCATTAAGTACCAACTTGTTAGAACTTCATAATTGGTTTCAACTGCCAAAACATTTTGGGAACATGATTCAGTTGCTTCTCTTATCAGAGACCTTTCCTGTTCATCCAAGTCTAGACCTAGGTCTCGGTTCCAGGACGCAAATAGGTAGGAAGCTGTTGTGAAGGAAGAGAAAGGAGTGCAGAATAGAGTAGTGAGATCATCCCTGGTGCACGAAACACAGAGTCACATTGGCACTCAAAAATATAAGCTGTAAATAGTTATCAGGTTTTTGAATACTGGATTGTAAAACAATGCTTTATTTGGGAGTAGCAAAAGAGAGATCAGTTTGTTGCAATGACTGGAATGATTTGACCCTGCCTATGGTAATAAAGTACCTAACTTGAGGGAGATATCTTACTGTCCATCCTTTAAAGGACAGAGGAAAGTGGAATCTGTAAGTAAGATGCATTAGGGGCTTACTAGGAGATTAAAGATTCCCTGAAAATGTAACCACGCTCCATGTTTGCAATGTAAACTTAGTAATAAGATTGGAGATGTAATCATTTTATACTTTTATTGAGTTGTCTTAGAATAGAATGCAAACATGCACTCTAATACCTGATACCCATGCAGCATACTATAGAAGGGATGTGCATATGACCATTGTGTGCACAAATAATGACCCACTGCACTTATTACTAATCACAAAAAAATTGTCATCAGGTTGATTTAAACAAAAATCTAAATTACATATTAGGTTACATATTACCCAAATACATACCAGATGAGGTTGTATATAAAACATTTTTTACACTGAGTAAATTGTTATAACCCAAATGCGTAAATCTTAGAGTGATTTACTAAAACAGGAACAGCCAGAATTTGGTGCAGCTGTGCATACTAACCAATCAGCTTCTAACTTCAGCTTGTTGAATTAAGCTTTGCCAATGAAACCTAGAAGCTGACTGGTTACTATGAACAAGTGTGGGCCAGCACAAGATTCTGTGTGCACCAGTTTTAGTAAATCTCCAACTTAGTGTTTTAAATCTTAGTATTCTTCAATCTTATCTGTTCAGTTTTACTGAGTGCTCTTTTTCACCAGGGACTGTACAATCAGAATCATTGTGTATTCATATACTTTCACGTGTGGATGTCATAAGATTTTGCTGGCAACATTCCTTGAACATATCTTACTATCTAAACAAAACCAGTATGTGACCAAATACTATAGAAGTGTGGGCCAGCTTTACACAACATGGGTACAAAAAAGTATCAGTTGCATCCCTGGAACTTAGCTTTTTTTCCTGGTTAAGCAGGCCATGAAAATGAATTTGTGTGCCATTTTCTGAGACTATGCAGCATTAAAGGTGCAAGATGACACAATAGATACTGTGATGCATTTGCCTATATGTCTCATTCTCCCTGCTTGCCCTGTGTAATTCTGTCCTCGGCTAACAGGTTATTGACGTGCTAATGTCCCCTCACTATTTCTAAAGGTTAATTGATCTATTGTGTTGTGTGAAGGAGATCTGTGTTTAAGTGGCTTGTGTTAATTATTCTGATTGCTCCAGTGTGGTAATTATCTCTCTATATGCGGGGTCGAGCGGTCTAGTTAATGTATTTAGTACAACTAGTAATCAGCGTCCTTGATGTCATTGTCTAAAGAAAATGTGTTTTCAGCATCGGCTCCGTCGTGTCTGCCTAATCATCTGTATGGAAGCCCCAGTGTGAGGGGGGCGGAGATTTGTCATTGTAACAGTTTTGGAAATGACATATAAGCTGTGTGATATAACATTAAAGTCTGTCTTGTTCTAGCAGTAAGCCTGGACTAATGTGTGGCTTAATGGGCGATCTCAGGAATGTTCCTCCTCGTGGAATATTGGGGTGATGTTCTTATGGAAGAAGGGAATCTTTGACGGGGATATCATACCGATACCGTCACAGATACTATAAAATGCAGAGGAAAAATAACAACCACACAAAGGAGCTGTCAATCAAATGCTGGCAAATAGTCTTGAGAGATGCATAGGGGTGCCACAAAACCTATCCTATAATTATAATAGAGCAGAAATAACTCGGCTTACTGTATGTAACTGAAATAGTAAAACAAAACATGTTAGTGTTTACCAGCTCAAGTCTTCTGTGTGCCGAGAGTGTGTGTTTGATTATGTTTTTGCCTTCACTTGTTCAACTAAAGGTTGTATGTGCCGATACTTACCTTCACTTAGCATTACTCATCATTAGGCCTGCTGACTCCAGTGTGAGTTTTTGTTTTTCTATTCTATATGCCTCTGATATCCAAGTGAGAGCTACCGCGGTATATTCTTTATAAAAAACATTACTGACAAAAGTAAAAAAGACTTCCACAGAATGCTATAGATTGCTACCTTGAAAGCAGCATTTAACTCCAGGAATGAATCAAACGTAGTTAAATAAAAATCGTGCACAGCTTTCCATTCCCCCGTTGATTTGGCTTTGTCCAGGTCTATCCTGCAAAACATAACACATAAGTGTAAGAAAACAATATAACACTGGTTGCTTTATCCAAGAAAGATATAATAATGATTTCTTGTAATACCTGACATAGGTAATTAAGATACATAGACCTTAATGCTCCTGTAACTCAGTTGGCGCATCTTTTAGTAGTGCTTCTGACTGCTGGCAATGCAAAAATAGTTCTTTAGGAATTTAGTGTTAGGAACTGGATTGAAGTTAGGGGGAGAATCAGTATTATAGGGTTGCATGCCTGTTAGATCAGCTATGCATTGGGACTTAAAAATGGCTATTCTGGGCACCCACAGATGTGCCCCACTAACATGGTAAACATTTCTGATCAGCTTTGCCTGGCAACAATTATGTTTGATTTTACTTAGTCAGTGTTTGATTAGTGTTGTCAACCAAAAACAATGTAAATGTCTTATTGTTAAATGCAGAATATTCAGAATGTCAAGTCAAAAGGTCAATGTCAGATAAACTGATGATTCATTCCTAGTAAAAACTGAAATGACATCTTCAATATCATCTTTCAGAGATCCTGTCTCTGATGAGTCCCCCTTGCCTCTCACCAGGAAGTCTCAGTGCTCTTGCTGCCTAAGTATTAATCAATATTCATGCAAATAAAACACCCTGGCATAAAACTGGGGCACAGTGATCTTGTCATTAAATTATTTCCAATTTTAGTCTGAATATTTAATTAAATGAACTCCACTCCCAAATATTTCTAGAATAACTATGATTAAGGACCAAAGTGTGTAAACAAAATCCTATATAATCCTTATTTAGGTTTTAGTATGCTGATTTGTGTTTTCATCTACGAGTCGTTTCACATTGTTGAAGTTCGATATATTTAAAGACTTCAGTTGGTTCTATATTTATTTATATTTGTCTGTATCAATAAATTAAATTTTTCTATTTTTTAAATTGGTGTCTTGTTACACTTCATTAGCACCGCTTCATAGTCCCAGGGTTCTTAGGTACCCATTCCCTCTCCTTTTTTCTTGTGTTTTCATCATGTTTACATCTATTGCGCGATTTGTCTTAATTATTTTAATTCCATGCACAGCAGCTGAGTTTTATAACATTTTAGCCATTGAGAAATGTTTGATACTAGATCTGAATCCATTATGATGAAGTATTCAAATATAAGTACCAAATGTAGCCAATAATTTGATGTCTGGGATGGCTAAAACCCTCTACAATTTAACATCAAATGAGCTATAATGACAAAGTAGATACATGACTAATGACTATTCTTTTCTAGGGATAACTGTTGCCATTTTAAAGAAGTAACCCCCACAGCAGAGAAATTACACAATTCTACCGTGAAATTGGAGGAAGATAACAGGGAGTACAAGATTTCTGCAATTTGTGGTGTAAATTATACAGTAGAGGGCACATATTTTAAGACTTTCACATAATGACGGACATACAGTAATACTGTACCTTGTAAAATGTTTCTACATTACGTTACTTTGGATTTTTTCCATGCTATATAAATGCATTAATATTACCATAGAACACCTTATTTTTTCAGAAATAAAATGTTGAGCTTAACAGGTAGGTAAACGTCCACTTTCCAGATTGCAGGGACTTTGTTAGCCTTATTAAGTTGGGCATATTGCATCTCTGACATTAGGAGTACATGAGGTGGAATCCTAGGACTACAAAGTGGAGTTTTTCCCCTCCTCAGTTTCTCACCTTCAAACTTCCCGTGTCATCACACAAAATTCAAGTTTTATATCAAGCCTTCTTGGATCTGGATCTTCATTTTATTGCCCCATTTTCTGTGGCTGACCAGTTTTATCCGTTCAACAGATTTTTATTATTTTCATTTGTTTTCAAAATTAAGGTTGACAAGCATAACATTGAAAGAGGTAAGGGATGAGCAACTTGTGCACCGTTCCCATCAGGGGAGCGTTGGCAGCCTTAGGCCTGGGGGGAAAGTCCAGTCAAGTGGCCCATAGAGCCGGTGGTGGCAAAGTGATGGATCAGGGAAAACAGTCTAAAGGTTTTCCAAAATCACAAAGGTGGGGGGGGGTCACAATTTGTCCCTTCAGAGCCTCTGGCAGGGGCTGACTGTCAATTTTTGCCCTGGGGCAAGTATAACTCAGAGGCCCATGGTGGAGCAACTCTGCCCCACTCTCCCTCTTCTCTGCCTCCTCCCAACTTCCACCTGACACTTTCGTCATCCATGCAAATTTACCTTTTCATTGCCAGAGCCGTTTTGGCGTTTTTTTGCACACACGTTTAAAAAATGATTTTAGGCCTGAAGATTACACAAAACCCCCAAACATTATGGGCCAGATTCACATAGAATCCGCGGCGGCGTAGCGTAAGCCATTTACACTACGCCACCACAACTTACTGGAGCAAGTGCCGTATTCTCAAAGCACTTGCTCCGTAATTTGCGGCGGTGTAGTGTAAATGGCCCGGCGTAAGGCCGCGTAATTCAAAGGGGGCGGCTTGTATTTAAATTAAGCGTGCCCCCGCGCCGATTGAACTGCGCATGCGCCGGCCGTAAAAATAGCCCAGTGCGCATGCTCCAACTCACGTCGGAAAACGTCAATGAAGCCGACGTGAGCATCATTTCCGCAAATCCCTATTCGCGAACGACTTAGGAAAACAACGTAAAAAATTCAAATTTAGTCGCGGGAACGACGGCCATACTTAACATTGGCTGCGCCTCATAGAAGCAGGGGTAACTATACGCTGGGAAAACCCTTACGTAAACGGCGTAAAGTGACTGCGTTGGGCCCACATACGTTCGTGAATTGGCGTATCTCGCTGATTTACATATTCTCGCCGTAAATCAGCGAGAACGCCCCCAGCGGCCATTTTAAAATTGCAGTTAAGATCCGACGGTGTAACACAGTTACACCTGTCGGATCTTAGGCATATCTATGCTTAACTGATTCTATGAATCGGTCACATAGATACGACCGACGCAACTCTGAGATACGACAGTGTATCAGGAGATACACCGTCGTATCTCTATGTGAATCTGGCCTTATGTATTTTCTGAAAGCAGACACCCTGGAGAATAAAATATTGATAGTTTACCACAAAGGTCTAGGAAAGGCAACATTTCGGTAAAAAACAAACGCAATAAACTACTCAAATTTTTGGTAATATATAAAAGACGAGGTTGCTCCATGTATATAGGTCCAACATGTTAAACCTAAATTTTGTGTGAAATGGCGACAAACTTTAGTACCCTATATTTTCTATAGGCGAATCTTCAAAAGCCCCATATAGATATCAGTTTAGTGTTACGGAGGAAGTCTTGTGTTGCTCTCATTCCGGCGTGCATGGTAATATGTAACATGTTTATCGCAATTGACTTTTCACACATAGGCGCCCCTGACACATGTTTTTATGTCCCTACGTGTGTATATGTGGGGGTGGCGGGGCTTCAAATAAATTTGGGGAGGGAGAAAGGTTTATGTGCTTGGGTGTGACTTTAGTTATTTAGTTATTTTTTTTTTATCACATAGGTCCCCAATGTGATGATTTTAAGGTGACAGGAGGCGGGATAAAGATAAGGGGCCTGGAGTGCTGGCGGGGACCCCAGAAGAAGAGGATCAGGGCCAAGGTAAGAAGTATACCATGTTTGTTATTTTTATGAAAAAGGAAAAAAAATGTTTACAACCAGTTTAATCCACAATGCTATTTGGAATGTGCAGCATGGAGGGGGTTAATGTACTGCCATTGGTCACTGATGCATTACTGACCAGTGGCAGTTAATTAACCCCTTTGTGCTGCATTAGTGTCAGTGTTTATTAACCAGTTTAGTGCCAGTGTTAATTAACCCCTTTATGATGCAGTACGAAGGGGTTAATTAACACTGACACCACTGCCGCTAATGCAGCACAAAGGGGTTAATTAACTGCCACTGGTCAGTAATGCATCAGTGGCCAATGGCAGTACATTAACCCCCTCCATGCTGCACATTCCAAATATAATTATAAATTAATCTCCCACCCCCCCAAATAAAAAACACTTCAATAAGATCTGACAAAGCAGATAAGCAATGTTCAGCCTCTGCTCGCTCACTCACCCACAGTAGTGGATTCTCCCCACAGGTTGCAGAAGCTGCACTCCTCCTCTTTTATCGCGCCTCCCAGTCTTTGAATGATGTCACAACGGGTGGGACCTAGGAAGCTCCTGACACTTGCCAGTTGAGTACAGGAGCGCACTCGGCATATTCCTACTGCTCTGCTGCAGCTCTGCAAGCACAGTACATTGTAGCGGCATTGGTAATCGAGCCCTGAGTGCAGCCTTTTCCCCAGGCATGGGAGCGGCCCAGGGGGAGATTGCCACCCTGCCCCTCTGGCCCAGTCCCCCCCCCCCCCGGTTCCCATACCCAAACAAGGCAATTTTCCCATCTTGGATCTTGGTTAAAAACGTCTTAGCGTTGCAGCAATTTGTGTGGATCCTGAACCTTTGGAAAATGTCACTGGCATATCTGGCTCTTGTTCAGTATACACAGGTCAGATGTGCCTTTCACAGGAGAAACATCACACTTTCCAGTCTCAAATTCTATCTCTTTTGTCCAAGAGTCACGTGACTCTCCTCTTTTTTTTGCTTCAGAGTTGCTTCAGCGGGCTTGATGATAGGCTCCTATAAGGCAAGTCCATTTGCTAAGTTTCTCCCCAAACCATTAAAACTCAACATTCTGACATGGTGAGACCAGTCAATCAGGTCCCAGGACAGATCAAGCAGTTTGACACTGGGGACTGAGCATTTCCTCACTTGGTGGCTCCAGATTCAGGAAAGTATTTACTTTGCACCTTTTGGAGGATCGATGAGTTCCAGCCTACCAGGCTGAGAATAAATCCTAAGCACCCTGTTGGTAAGAGACTTGGTCGTGGAAGGAGTATTGTTTCCTGGTCAACATACTGGGGCATTCAGCAAATTGGCTATCCTTGCAGCACTGGATTATCCTGCTGGAAGGTCATCCAATTCAAATTCAGTCAGACAAAGCCACAGCAATGGCGTACATCAACCATCTGGAACAAAACAAAAGTGTGATCATGTCAAACCGGTAGTTCAGGTCTTGTGCAAAATTTCACGTTCCCGCCTTTTCTGCCATGTAAATTCCAGACATAGACAATTGGCAGAACTTCTTTACCAGCAGCTGGACCAGGAGCAGTGGTCCCTACACATGAAGGTGATGCAGGACATATGGAGATCGGTGAATGTGACCCTCTTGGCCTCCAGGCTCAACAACAAACTGAACGGGATTTTCTGCAGGTGCAGGGATCTTCCTGTGGAAGCAGTGAATGCTGTGGTGCTTCAGTGGGATTAGCACATCCTGATCTCTGCGTTCCTCTCCCCTGAAACTTCTTTCTAGTCTGCTTCACTGGATCGAGATGGAGAGCTTTTCCAGCTACCCCATTTCTCTGAAATGGACAAGACTGATGTGGTATGCTGACTTGGTAACACTCAACTGGTTTTGCACGGAGACAAGGTGGTGTTGAGGCCCAGGACTTTCCTATTGCTTAGATTCTGACTTTTACTTCAAGCAGGACATATTTTTCTGTCCCTCTACCTGGTTCACTTGATCCAAAAGAGATTTCCCTCCATTGTCTGGATGTCATTTGGGCCGTCATTTGCAAGGCTGCCACCTGGTCTTCGTTCACACATTTTCCTGGTGGACATTGAAACCTCATTTGATTCCAGTTTTGGGCGGGAGCTGTTTGAGCTGCTGGCAGCCCCAGTTTTTTGGACCATTAGTGTTTGTTTCCTGTGTTGCCCACCCCTCACATGGACTGCTTTTGAACAGTATGACAGACAGTCTAAAAATGCTTGTGTCCCTTAATGGAGAAGAAATAAATCTAGATTTTTGTACATACAGTAGAAAAAAATATTGATGTTTGAGGGACAGAGGCCCTGCCCCCTGTTTATGTTCAAGCTCTCAAAACTGGTTGTGGAAGGGTTATCCATTGCTGGCTGACCGAATTTTTTTTAGTCCGTGTCCATTTATTCTGCAGGGGGTAGTACAACCTCAACATTCAAAGAATTCCTGTATGTGGCATATTTTTTAAAACAGTTACCTGTATTGAAACTTTCTAGCCTAAGCAACATTTTACAGGTAATCCAAACATGGCATCTCCCTCTTACATCTATTCTAATTTATTTTAACATTTTAAATCTGGCTTTATGACATGCCTGTTCATACATGATGATGCTCTTTAAGCAAATGAAAACAGCAGAGAAATTCATCTGGAATTAGGCACCCTTTGTGGTTACCAAAGTCATATGTTTCTGAAGCCTCGTACACACGACCGGTTTTCCTGCCAGGAAAACTGTGGGGAGAGCTTTTGGCTGGGAAAAACGACCGGCAGTTTTTTTAAGGGGAAACACTGCAAGGGAGAATACACACTCATTTCATATTTGTTTTGCCAACATCTGTGCAATTTTATACACAGATATCAATGCAAGTCGCACATGAAATCACCAAAAATAGTGCAGGAACCTTTCAAATTGGTGAAAGTCAGAGTCACATCAATTTAAACGCTTCCACAGGCACAAGCAAGGTGCAATTTGTCATGTATTTTTGAACTGTCAAATCGCATGCCAAGTCGCACCGGTGTTTGAACGGGGGCTTAAGCTTCTGCAATTAATTAAGCTAAGATCCTTGCAGTGCATACAGTGGGCCTGGCGAGCAACGTTTTTCTCCCAACTCATCTGAAGTTTCAGTTATATTGGATAATAAAAATTTGGCAGACAAACCTTGATCTGTCTTGACATTTTGTTCCTTTTGAAAATGCTGTTTAGTGCGCACTTTAAATTGTACAGGGGCAAGATCAACAAAAGGCAATCTTATATGCGTATATCATTGTTATTTGTTGGTCACACAAAATTGTGATGCAAAAAATTACATGGTGAAAGGGTTGAAAGGTTTGACATTAATGTCCTTATTCATTGCTGCTTTCGCATTTGGAATCCCCACCTCCAAACACTTGTCCTAGCGCCGATATTTCTAAAGTTCACATTTGCATACATTCTGTAGAAGACATTCATGTAAAGCCTAAGTTGATGAGAGAATCTCAAATGTAGACTTTAACATCACATTTAAATGTTAGTTGTTCTATGATAATAACTCTGCACCCCTTAGTGAAATGCCAAACTTATTCCAGCTTTGACTTCTTGTATTTAAGTTCACAGTGAACAAACAGCTATTGGTAAATGCAGTCATCAGGAGCAGAAATGCTTCCTAAAGGTTAACTTCATCTTTTGTACCATGCCACATCTTATACCCTTATTTAGAGCCCTTTCACACTGCCAGCGAGGGGGTGTCTCCGGTAAAGTGCCACTAGTTTTAGCGGCGCTTTACCATAGTTTTTGCAGCGCTTTTCGGGTGCTAGCAGGGGGCTTTTAACCCTCGCTAGCGGTCGAATAAAGGGTTAAAAGCGCCCACTCTACTGCTGAGGCGCATTCCAGGTGTCTCGGCGGCGCTGCCCATTGATTTCAATAGGAAGGGGCGCTTTAGAAGTGGTGTATACACCGTTCAAGCTGCTTGTAGGACTTTTTTTGGACGCCCTGCCAGTGCTGCGCCTCAGTGTGAAAGCTCTCTGGCCTTCACACTGGGATTGCAGATGAGGCTTTTTTTTTTTTGGCGCTTTACAGGCGTTGTTTTTAGCGCTAAAGTGCCTGAAAAACGCCTCCAGTGTAAAAGGGGTTTTAGTGTGTCACATGGTGCAAATGGCCTCCCCACTCTTAAACTGCCCCCCCTCCCCCCCCAGTAACAGCATGCAGGGGTTCTTCACCCCTGAAGGTGCTGTGATTTTTTACATTGATGCCACGTCATACATTCACAGAGATCTGAAAATGAATAAACTATAAATCCCATCCACCACAGCGGCAGCTGAATTTGTAGCTCTCAATGGAATACAAGTGTATTCATACCACTCACAGACCCGTCACTTCCTTCAGCTCTGCATAAGAAAGACCATACTTCTGTTAAGGCAAAGAGCTGGAGGAAGATTCTACAGGAGTCTGGCACTGCACAGGCAAACTACTGGGTGTGGGGTGGAATACTCTGCAGCCTCCTGTGAAAAAAATAAAAAATAAAAGTGTATTTTTCTGCAAAAACATGTGCAATTATTTTTATTTTTTACAGGTGAGCTTTTAAACAGCTCCCTGTGCACTGGCAAAGGTCTTAAAATTCTATATTAGTGCACATGTGGCTGCCTGTTAGAAGCATATAAAGCAATTTTTATTTAATTTCATGTGGCAATTTTTGACACTCATTGTGCTTAGTAGCATTCCACTCAAAATGGTCCTACATTTTATATCTCTGTAAGTGCCGGTTCACATTAATGTGCTATGCGGGATCTCATGTGATAAACACTGCAGTGCAATTCACATGCAATGCGATTTCAGCCATATGGCTGAAAATGCATCGCATTTGGATTGAAAAACGCATAGACCCTTTTTTGGGTCTCAACAGTAATGGATCGCATGTGTGTTCACACCTATGTGATCCGATTCATGTCCGAACTGTCAGTTCGCAGTGCGATATACAAACTGAAATGGGGGTGTCATAAACATTGTATTGACACTCCCAGCAGTTTGCACATGGCAATGTGATCTGCCTTGCGAATCAGGTGTGATAATGGAACTAGCACTGGATTTGCAGTGTTCCCAGCACCTATGTGAACCGGGAATTAGCCCTGGTTCACATTGATGCGATTTGGCATTAGATTTGACATGTCAAATCGCATGCCAAATCAGTGGCTATTGCTGCGCAATGGCACCGTTCAAATTGGTGCGACGCTGACTTTGTGGCAGCGCACCGATTCCCAAAAGTAGTTTCTGTGCTACTTTTGGTGACTTTGGGGTGCGATTTTTATAGATATCTGTGCAGGAACCCACAGAGATGTCTCTGTTTTTTTTTTAAAATAACAAACATGTCATACTTACCTCCTCTGTGCAAGAGTGTTGTACAGAGTGGCCCCGATCCTCCACTTCTGGGGTCCCCCCAGCCGTGCACCTGGCTCCTCCGTGCATCGAGTGCCCTCTTGGAGACCTGCATTCCATGAGGTCACCCGTGCGGGCACACTTCCGAATCCTGCTGCTGCTGCGTCCATTAACACAGACAGCAGGACTCGGCCCTGCCCCCCGACTCTTGTGTATTTGATTGACAGCAGTGGGAGCCAATGGCTGCTGTTGTTATCAATCTATCTAATGAGGACCTGAGACAGTGGCTGGAGCTGCTGTGCTCGTTCTCGTCGCTGAAAAGATCGGGTTCAGGTAGGTAAAAGGGAGGCATCTGCACTACAGAAGATTTTTCACCCTAATGCATAGAATACATTAAGGTGAAAAACCTTTAGGGTTTACAACCCCCTTTAAAGCTCCATAAGAGAGGTTTTATAAAAAATAAATAAAAAATTAAGTATATTATTCAGCCTCTAGGTGTCACTGCTGTTACAGATGACTGTATGACATATTGTAATGCACACAGTTTTCCAAACGGTCTATTTAAAAGTACACCATACTCACCAGCTGCATTTGATTTAGGCAGATAATTCTGTTTTGTTTTAATCCTGGAAATGATTGCATTTTTTGGATGCAGTTATTTCCTCTGTTCTTATGGCTTTTCCCCTCATAGCACACCAAGTAGAATATATACTAGTAAGTCTCCATCCAGCTTTTCCAGCATTGTATAATGACTTATAGCCAAGCCAAGTACTACTTGAAGCCCCTGCCCCCTATTAAATCCAATCTGGGGACAAAACCAGGGACAGACTTGGTCCGGGGACAGTGCCCTCAATCAGGATGCTGTCCCCTGAAAATGGGGATGTCTGGTCACCCTAACCTAATGGGTTAATGACCTGAAAGGAGTATGCAGCCAGTTAAATCTGGAAAAGGCTTGGACTTTCCTTGCATGCTTATTCCAGGTCAGTAACTGAGTGGTAGGTGGTGAAGCCAGGATCAAGGTGATGGCTAAGACCCCATACACACTATTAGATTTTCTGCAGTCTTCAGATTTACCAAAACCATAAAATATGAGGTCAAACCTTAAGAGTTTCAATTTGTATGCAATCAGGCAGGCCTTTGCACTACATGGTTTTGGTAAATCTAAAGACAAAAATCTGCATTAAATCTAATAGTGTGTATGGGGTCTTAGGCATCTTCAAAGCATAGGTAGCTACATATACCTCTTCTTTTTTTGTTGTCAATGTTAACGTGTTCTCTCAAATGTTTATGTCGCCACATCTGAAACACTAAGGAGTGTGTAGAATGCTAAAAGCTTCTTCAATTCTTCAGGTGGTGTCAGTGGCGGCTGGTGCTAAACTTTTTGGGGGGGCTGCAAACAAACCCCTCCCAGGTCTGCCCACTCACCCCTCCAAGATGAAGGTCGCACTCAGCTGTCCATGGTGACGGTCACACTTAGCCTCTCCGTGAGCACGGTTGCACTCACCCCTCCACGGTGTGAGACTAAACCTTGTGTGTCTCATCCCTTGTGTGTCTCATCCCTTACACCAAGTTAAGCATGGTAAGCTTGGCCAATGGATGTAGTAAAGCTGCACATGACTGTGTGGCAGAGTTATTGTGTGACTTCAATTTGACAGCACATGTGGCACTTATGTGGCTGGAGGGGGGCGGCAATTTTTGTTAGGGCAAAGCAGCTTATAGTGGGAGGCAAGACCATACAGACGCAGCACTTAAAGTGGATCTAAACCCTTCATATTAACTGTTTCACAAAACAGTTATGTTCAAGTCGTGACGTGACGTCATGATGTGAACAGCAGCTGCCACAGTTGCTTGTGCTCTCAACAAAACTGTCAAGCCATCAAATAGCTGGTGTCATAAGTGATCACATGTGCAGCACCATGAAAACTACAGATCAAACAGAGGCTAAGATGGCAGCTTCCGTAGTTGTAAAGGATAAGAGGGTTTAGTTCTGCTTTAAGGCTATACAGCGGCCAAAATAGAAACACAGCAGTATATGGAAGCATAGCTATGATTTAACAGACACTTTCCCCCCCCCCCCCCCAATTATATACAAATATGCCTAATTGTTTTTAACTTTTTTGAATGTCCCTGGAAATCCCCCATAATCCTTCCTGTCAAACTTTTACATCTACTCTTACAATAAGACACGTGATCTTGTATGTATTTTATGTACTATCTTGCCTGGCCGTTTTATTTATTTAATGTTTTTTTGTGTTCGTGACAATTAAACAAAATTACTGTTGTACCATAAACTTGGTGTTCTGCAGTCAGCTATATTACTATTCCATCAGAATATCTATAGTCACAGCGAAAAACATGTGTTAGCTGTTCTTTCAAAGCTCAGTCGTGTATTTCTTCTAAACATGCTGTAATTGTCTCTAATGTGGGCCTCCAAGGTCTGACTTTAAGAAATGCTTTTACTGGGAAGTGCCGTAAGTATAAAATTCTACAAACTGACCCCTATGGATAAAATATTGGTGTCGTGATTTTCTGCTTTTCATCATAAAGCGTGAAGATATTTTTATGGCAGAAATAAGAACAAACACATTATAACCATTTCCCCAAAAGATGTATTTAGAATTTATCATACACGATTCTATAAAAGGGAGATTAGGACTTATTTAAATCTAACCTCTTCATCACCTTAACATTTTGGAGCGTGACTATTCTCCCAGATGCGATTACCAGCCTTTCTATCACAATTTAACCTGCCACTTGGCAAGGAACACACGCTTTTATTAAGAGAGTGAATTTACAGTGCCCCCTCCTCCAAATTAAAAGTAAACCTGAACTAAAAAAGTTGGGATTTTCTGTCTTATAGCATACAGTACATCTACAAAGGTAGATGTAGGGGGAGAAACCAGCTAGCTTTTAGCTGCAAGTGTGAAAGGGTATTGTTTCCAGTAATTGCCGTCCCCGCTCCTGTCCAGGTTCCATAAAACCTAATGTGCCAGGGAGGCCACGCAGGCCCCCAAAAACATGGGTGGAGCTGCCTTTGCGACTTTGCAACTACTGAAGCTATGACCATTAATATGAAAAATCTGATATTTCAAGAAGAAAAAAAAGGTTAAGGCTTATGCTGCACTTACTGGAAATCCTTCAGTGTTTTGCTGCGTGTTGGATTTGGCGATTCGGGCAGGATGGGGGCTTTCATCTCAGGCGGCAATGTATCAATTGAGATACGCTGCTTTTGTCGGACGTCAAGGCAAATTGGTGGAAGGTCCCTCACTGTTAAAACAAGATTTAAAAAAACGTTAATTTTTCTGTTCTTTATAGTTCACCTATTATATTCTCAAAATCTTATTAGTTTGTATAAACAAATACAGTGCCTTGAAAAAGTATTCACACCCCTTGAAATTTTCCACATTTTGTCATGTTACAACCAAAAATGTAAATTTATTTTTTATGTGATAGACCAACACAAAGTGGAACATAACTGTGAAGTAGAAGGAAAATTATAAATGTTTTTCAATTTTTTTTTACAAGTAAAAATGTAAAAAGTGTGGCGTGCATTTGTATTCAGCCTCCCTGAGTCAATACTTTGTAGAACCCCCTTTCGCTGCAATTACAGCTGCAAGTCTTTTTGGGTATATCGCTACCAGCTTTGCACATCTAGAGAGTGACATTTTTGCCCATTCTTCTTTGCAAAATAGCTCAAGATCTGTCAGACTGAATTTTCAAGTTTTGCCACAGATTCTCAGTTGGATTTAGGTCTGGACTTTGGGCCATTCCAGCACATGAATATGCCTCGATCTTAACCATTCCATTGTAGCTCTAGCTGTATGTTTAGGGTCATTGTCCTGCTGGAAGATTAACCTCCGCCCCAGTCTCACGTCTTTTGCAGACTCTAAGGCCGCGTACACACGGTTGGTCAAAACCGATGAAAACGGACTGAAGGACCTTTTCATTGGACTAAACCGACCGTGTGTGGGCCCCATCAGTCAGTTATCCTTCGGTCAAAAAATGTAGAACTTGCTTTAAAATTGAAAATCTTCAATAGATTTCAGAAAATCGATGTTTGGTGGTTTTAACCAATCTTCAGGACTAGAAATATTTTAACATGTGTCCAAAAATCCAAAAATATTTTAAGCAGCGAAAGGGCGAAGGTTGAATATTTTTTTCCTACATTCAGCCACAGGATTAGGATGGAGTAGGCCTGCAGTGAAGATTTCTCCAGGACCCAGCTGTCTGCATGACAGGTAAGTGATGCAGCTGTAAAGTTCAATTGTTTATATTAAAAAAAAAGTCAACAAATACATTTAATATTGATGAGAAGCTTTAAGCCCGGGTTCACACTGGTGCAGCTTTAAAGCGGAGCTGCACCCTAAAGTGGAACTTCCGCTCATCGGAACCCTCCCCCCCTCCAGTGTCACATTTGACACCTTTCAGGGGGGAGGGGGGGTGCAGATACCTGTCAAAGACAGGTATTTGCACCCACTTCCGGGAGTCCTCTCTGCACAGACCTGCGGGTAGTGCGTCACCTCCCGCCCCCGCCCGTTGGGTTCTGGGAAACGCTCAGCTCCCAGAACACAGTGGGAACCAGTGAGGACGGCGCTGCGTGACTCGCGCATGCGCCGTAGGGAATCGGACAGTGAAGCCGGAGCGCTTCACTTCCCGATTCCCTCACCGTGGATTGCGGTGGGGCAGCAGAGTGACGAGCGATTGCTCGTCTTCTGCTGCAGACGGAGCTGGACTCCAGAACAGGTAAGTGTCCTAATATTAAAAGTCAGCAGCTGCAGTATTTGTAGCTGCTGGCTTTTAATGTTTTTTTTTTACAGCGAAGCTCCGCTTTAAAATCATGCTACTTCACGCAATCTCAAAGCCGCACGCTAGTGTGATTTGCACTGCCAATTTCATTGCGGCTTGCCACTTCATTTACCAGAAGTCTATGCAAGTCACAATGAAATCGATATAAAGTAGTGCAGGAACTTATTTCATAATCGCTGCGACATGAGTCGCGTCAATATGAACGGTTCCATTGGCGGCAATTGGGTGTGACGTATCATGCGATTTGGAACTGTGAAATCGCATGACAAGTCTCACCGGTGTAAACGGGGGCTAAGTCCAACTTGGTTACTGTTTGCTGTGATTTCATTATTCAGAGAGTCTAAACACTTCCCTTTCAAGCTCTGAAACTTCAGAGAGTGTTTTGGACCTCTGCAATGAGATGCTGTTTCCACGCAGCTTTCTGTGTGGTCTTTCTCTGCAACTTACTGTTGGGAGGAGTGGAAAGTGTTTGTACTCTTCACTGTGGAGCCATTAAACTATAACAGACAATAAAAGATTTTAATTTAAGCTTTTTGATCAATTAGAAATTCATCTGCCAACTTTTTTTTTTGGAAACTACATTTGGGCTTTAAACGTGAAAACCACACATTTGTTTTCAGTTAAATCCCTGCTGCTGCTCCTATCAGTACAGATGGTCCCCGCCATGTTTATAATGCTGAGCATTATGCTGGGAGCCTGAGTGGGAAGTCATGATGGTGCTTGCAGCCTGATTTGCGTCTGCTGAATTTGTGAATGAGAAAAGCAATACAGATGGGAAGCCGTCATCTACTGAGTATGGAGTGTGAATCACACCAGCCCACACACACTAGCAGCCACCAGTGCCATTGATTTTGCTGAAAGCCTTCCCCTCTGTTTTCTCAGCTAGGAACTGGAATGGCATCACAGGGATCCTGATTAAACAAAACCGAAAGCAAAAAAAGAGCTGGAGTAAACAAAGTTTTTTATTTTTGCCATAACTCCTGTAGTTGTTTTGTAATTAGAACAGTTAGAGCCCATTCACACAGGGACAACACAACTTCCAGCACGACTTTGGGAGGCAACTTGGACACGACTTGAGTATGAATCATCAGGCAACTTACAAGGAAACTTCAAGTCCCCTCCAGGACAGTACAAGGCATCTTCAAGTCGCCTCCAGGACAGTACAAGGCATCTTCAAGTCGCCTCCAGGACAGTACAAGGCATCTTCAAGTCGCCTCCAGGACAGTACACGGGCATCTTCAAGTCCCCTCCAGGACAGTACAAGGCATCTTCAAGTCGCCTCCAGGACAGTACAAGGCATCTTCAAGTCCCCTCCAGGACAGTACAAGGCATCTTCAAGTCCCCTCCAGGACAGTACAAGGCATCTTCAAGTCGCCTCCAGGACAGTACAAGGCATCTTCAAGTCGCCTCCAGGACAGTACAAGGCATCTTCAAGTCGCCTCCAGGACAGTACACAGGCATCTTCAAGTCCCCTCCAGGACAGTACAAGGCATCTTCAAGTCGCCTCCAGAACAGTACAAGGCATCTTCAAGTCCCCTCCAGGACAGTACAAGGCATCTTCAAGTCCCCTCCAGGACAGTACAAGGGCATCTTCAAGTCCCCTCCAGGACAGTACAAGGCAACTTCAAGTCCCCTCCAGGACAGTACAAGGCATCTTCAAGTCGCCTCCAGGACAGTACAAGGCATCTTCAAGTCCCCTCCAGGACAGTACAAGGCAACTTCAAGTCCCCTCCAGGACAGTACAAGGCAACTTCAAGTCCCCTCCAGGACAGTACAAGGCAACTTCAAGTCCCCTCCAGGACAGTACAAGGCATCTTCAAGTCGCCTCCAGGACAGTACAAGGGCATCTTCAAGTCCCCTCCAGGACAGTACAAGGCATCTTCAAGTCCCCTCCAGGACAGTACAAGGCAACTTTAAGTCGCCTCCAGGACAGGAGGCTTTCCAGTGGCCAATCAAACAACAATCAGCTCTGTGGGAGGAAGGGGGGAGGGAGAGGTTTGCCTGAGAAATGTATGTTATATTCCTTTTCCTTCTCTCTTTATTCTTTCTATATAGGTTTTAGTTATTGTTGTTTGGTTGTCTTTTGAATTACTATACAGTCAAGACGTTTGCTATTACTGATATTAGAATACGCAGAGCTTTTTTTCTCAGAAAAAAGGTGCAGGAACTCAACCACGACCCGTTCAGATTTCACAAACAGTAGAAGGGTCTTAAAGGGGCATTAAATACCAGAATTGCATTACATACAGAGTGCAGAGTTCAGGGGGTTACAAAGCTGTCACTTGTAAACACAGAAACCAGACTTCTGTGTTTACAAGTGATTGTGGTGAGCGGGCACCAAAGGGTCTGAGCCAGAGGTGGTGGAACTGAGTTCCCCCAAGTTCCCCCTGAAAAAAAGCCCTGAGAATACGACTATGAATCAAATTCTTTTTTTTATTTTCTTAGGTTTATCTTTTGGTATGCACGCAACTCCTTCTCTTATGTTTGTTTGTATGAAAAATGATTTAAAATGAAATAAAAATAAAAAAAGAAATAATCTACGACACTGCTGCTGCACTGATGAGAATAACTCAACTCAAAATGTGTGTTTATAAAGTGACAGCGCTGTGAACAATTTTATTGCAATTTAATTGATATTTAAACATAAACAATGTGTCAACCATGTATGTGAAACTGCTGTGAATATATATGTGTAAAAATACATAAATTATTATTATCAAGAATAAAGTGCTAAAGTGCTAAACAAAAAACAAAACAAAAAAATGAAATAAAACAAAGCTTACCAGTCACCAATTAAAGGGGTTGTAAAGGTACATTTTTTTTCCCCCTAAATAGCTTCCTTTACCTTAGTGAAGTCCTCCTCCACTTACCTCATCCTTCGATTTTGCTTTTAAATGTCCTTATTTCTTCTGAGAAATCCTCACTTCCTGTTCTTCTGTCTGTAACTCCACACAGTAATGCAAGGCTTTCTCCCTGGTGTAGAGTGTCGTGCTCCCCCCCCTCACTTGGACTACAGGAGAGTCAGGATGCTCTCTATGTTGCAGATAGAGAAAGGTGTGTTAGTGGGTGTCCTGACTCTCCTGTAGTCCAAGGGAGGGGGCAAGCACGACACTCCACACCAGTGAGAAAGACTTGCATTACTGTGTGTGTGGAGTTACAGACAGAAGAACAGGAAGTGAGGATTTCTCAGAAGAAATAAGGACATTTAAAAGCAAAATCGAAGCATGAGGTAAGTGAAGGAGGACTTCACTAAGGTAAAGGAAGCTATTTAGGGGGAAAAAAATTGTACCTTTACAACACCTTTAATTTTTCACATCTAGTTACCAATCTTTAGTACCACATGTACTGCTTCACTAACACCACTCATGTAGAAACAGAGCAGGGAAGGCTCACACTATTTTTTTCTGAACTGCATGAGGAGTGCAAATTCACAGAAATTAGATTGAAAAGTCAGAAATACCCTACTTCAGTTATGTATTCATTATGGATGTACAAGAAAAACCTTCTGGTATAACTGTAGAGTTGGACAGTGGCCGGTCTGAAGAAGACCAGTGGATGCTGCAGATCACCACTGTGCCATACGGTCCGTCTGGCTCACATGAGGTACCGCACACCAAAACAACCATATTATACTTTTAGAGATTTGGCTGCTATTGGTTACAGCAAAGTATTACTCTTTGTGCATTGTTGAGTATGTTTCTTTTACCGTACATTGTGCTAATAGAAGTCTGATGACTTTCCCAAGAAGCTTGAGAGCTGCAAATTCAGGGATTATATAACTGGATCAGTGAGTGGAAAGGATTAGGCAGCATTACATTTAAATAGATACTACTGCCATCTACATAAATACTATCCTGTTTTATTTTTGGAAATACACGATTAGATTTGTGCCATTTCATTAACCTTTAATTAACATTTTCTTCTTGCTTGTGTGGATCTAATTGATCTAATTGTGGATCTAATTGTTTTTAGAATTTATTATGGAATAACTGCAATTGCCCCAAACACCAATGTTTGTTAGGATAGTTCTACTTTCAGATGCCTTTAAAGCCATTTCATTCAATTCTTTGTATGAGCTTAAAGCGGATGTGCCATGGGAACAAAATATTAAAAGCCAGCAGCTACAAATACTGCAGCTGCTGACTTTTAATATTAGGACACTTACCTGTCCTGGAGTCCAGCGCCGATCGCAGCAGAGCACGAGCGATCGCTCGTCACTCTGCTGCTCCCCCCGCCATCCACGCTGAGGGAACCAGGAAGTGAAGCGCTGCGGCTTCACTGCCCGGTTCCCTACGGCGCATGCGCGAGTCGCGCTGCGCCCGCCGATTGGCTCACACGCTGTGTGCTGGGAGCCGAGTGTTCCCAGCACACAACGGGCGACAGACGGGATGTGACGGAATGCCCGTCTTTCGCCCGTAGCGTGTGGCCGGAAGTGGGTGCAAATACCTGTCTTTAGACAGGTGTCTGCACCCCCCTCCCCCCTGAAAGGTGTCAAATGTGACACCGGAGGGGGGGAGGGTTCCGATCAGCGGGACTCCACTTTAGGGTGGAGGACCGCTTTAAGGTCCCTTTTACACTTGTATGACTTCAAAGTCGTGCGACTTTGCCGCGATTTCATGGCTGCGATTTCACGCGATTTTGGATCAGTACTACTTTGCCACAACTTTGGCATTAACCAATGAAAACATACATGGTGTGAGGTAATTCCTTTTCCTGCCATAGTTGTTTCCAGTTCCTGTTTGCTTCCTGGTTGTTGTGGTGTGTTATGACAGAAAATGTTTGCTACTCAATATATTGCCGCAGCAGTAGCAGTGCATGAGGAAGAAGAGGAGGAGAAGCAGAGGACAAGGACATTTTTTTGGGTTGTTTGGAGCACATTGTTCCTGAGGGAATAACCAGGAAGTGAATGTGTGCTAGAAAAATGTGCTAGGGAGGGGCTACTATGTTGAAAGGATTGGGTCAAAAAGCTGCTTGTGCTTACAAAGTTGTACTGAAATCATGTCTATATTATTCAGGTACGATTTGCATGCTACTTGAGGGTTTAACATTGAGGTCTATGGACATCAACTCGCATGGAAGTTGGACCAAAGTAGTGCAGGGACTACTTTAAAGTCGGCACGACTTAAGTCATTGAAAATCATGGAGAATGACTTCTCATGCGATTTTGCAGTCCAAAATCGTGGGACAAGTAGTATAAGTGTGAAAGGGGACTAAAACTTACGTTTTAGGACACCCAAGTAGAACAGGTCAGCTTGCTGTAAATCTTATTGCTATATGTTAAAAAGTTCTGGAGCACAAATAATTTCTGCTTGTTACATACACAGACTCGTCGTTCTGCTCTGCAGTGCTATCTTATAGATCTGCGCTCTCACTCTTTGCCACAAATAAAGTCTATGGGCCAATCAACACCAAGGCCTTATGCACACTGCTGCTGTTTAACTCATGTTTTTGTGAGTTTAGGCGTTTTTTTTTTTCGTTCTGCCCTTAAAGTGGAGGTCCGTCTACCGCTGCAAAAATGAAAAGCCAGTAGGTGCACATACTGCAGCTGCTGACTTCTAATAATCAGACACTTACCTGTCCTGGAGTCCAGCGATGTCAGAACCGCAGGGGATGTTTTATATTAGCTGTTGGGTGCTTCCGCCTCCATTGCGAGTAAGGGAACCCAGAAATCCTACTGCGCATGTGCGAGGCGCCACTGCTCTTTCCTACTGGTTTGGCAGCCGGGGAATGATGAGGGTGCCCGGGCGGTGACATCAATACCTGCGGCTGAGGCTCCCGGAAGTGGAACAGGATACCTGTGAAAGACATGTATCCTGTCCCCCCGAAAGGTGCCAAATGTGGCACCAAAGAGGGGAGCAGTAAAACGAGCAGAAGTTTCACTTTTGGGTGGAACTCCACTTTAAAGTAAGAGTAAACTCCCATACATTAATTTTACCTATAGGTAATGTAAGCCAATAATAATAATTTTAGGTTAAAAATAAGCCTTTAGTATCACTTTAACCCCCGTAGCACCGGAAGATTACCACTGCAGAGGTACGGGGAAGTGTGAAGGGGCAGAAAATGTTAACGTTTTTAAAGCGGCTGTAAACCCGCCAAATATTTTTTTTTTTTACACCTGCAAGGAAAAAGCCATAATGAGCTAGTATGCACCGCATATTAGCTCATTATGAAATACTTACCTCGGAACGAGGTAGGGAACTTACCTGGTCCACGCCGAGCCGAGTATGTCTTCCGGGTATCGCCGCTCCAGCGATGTGATTGGCTGGAGCGGCGATGACGTCACTCCTGCGCATGCGCACGGGAGATTTCCGGCATGGGTCGGCGGGGCCGGGCCCTTCAGCCGAGGATCCCCCCTGCGCATGCGCCGCTGCGGCTCATTGCAAGGGGAATATCTCCTAAACTGTACAGGTTTAGGAGATATTCTTTATACCTACAGGTAAGCCTTATTATAGGCTTACCTGTAGGCAAAAGTCAAAAAAGTGGGTTTACAACCACTTTAACTAAGACAGCAGTTGCCAAGGGACGTTTTTCATTCAACATAGGTACCATCCCTTGATATTAAAAAATTTAAAGGGATACTAAAGGTTCCTTTTTTATTTTTTTCAAATATTAAACATGTCATACTTACCTCCACTGTGCAGTTCATTTTGCACAGCGCGGCCCCGAACATCCTCTTTTGGATGCTTCCGAGTCATACACTCGGCATCCATAGACGCTGTGTATGACTCGGCCCCGCCCCCTGGCGCCCACGTCATTGGATTTGATTTACAGCAGCGGCAGCCAATGGAGAAGAGTAAACTGTCTCAGGTAAGTAAAACGGGGGGCTGGGGGCCGGTGATTGCTAGGTGTTTAGGATGCATTAAGTTGAAAAATCTTGAAACTTTACAACACATTTAACTAACTTAGTGTCAGGATCAGCGTCTAAGGTGACCAGACACATAGCTACACAAGGGAACTGAGACCAAACAAAGTATTTAGCATTAAAGTGATATTTATTTACAGTGAACACACACCAATAAACATACACAGCAATCAGTGAAAGCACAAACCACTCCAGCAAACAAGAATAACTAATGAACCTAACTGCATCTATATACAATATCTACAACAAAAGGGACAAAGGTAACAGCCGCCTGACGAGTCGCGTCCCATTCAATGCAATGGAACCATTCTAATAGGAGCGACGCAAGTCGCTCCGACTTAGTAAAAAGGTTCCTGCACGACTTCGGGGGCGGCTCGGGGCGACCTGCATTGACTTCTATACAGAAGTCGTTTTGCTGGTCGCCTCTGAAGTCGTGCCACAGGAGTGTGAACCGGCTCGAACTGCAGCCATCTGTGTCACCAGCAGTGTCACCAGCAGGTAAACTCAACCCTGACACTTAGGCTTTGATTATTGTAGTCAACTAAATCGGTTGTTCCATAGTTTTTCATAACTGCATGCCTTCTATATTGGAGTGACTGGCAGTAGAAAGCCATTGCTACTACACTGCATATAGGTAATATATCTAAACTGACAAAGTAAACACATAAAGACAATCAAATTATTTATGCAAAAAATAAAATAAAATGATAAAGTAGCCAGCCTCCGTACTGACTCTTAACGCTCCATTAATCCAGCACGGTTTTGCACACTGAGGCGCTTGCTGTTTTTTCTCTGGAGCAGCTGTGCACACAATACTTTTATTTACCGTTTTTGCTGTTGGGTATAACGAGCTGCGTAGGTGAGCATCTGTTCCCAGCGGCCTCTTTCTTTTGGTTGATAGTTGAAATGAAACTGCTGAACGTGGAGAACTGGCCCTTAGCTCCTCTCTCCATCCCCTGTAATTAAAGGAAACAATTACTGCAAGATTTCCTTTTACAGCTAATGCTCCTTGTGTGATTTGTACTATCACTAGAACATGTAGGAACACAAAGTATCATTACTCTATAAAAAAGCTGCAATTTCTACATAAACAATCTTCCTACACTCAATCTGTGAATAAGTCACTGTTGACATAATACTAGTGGTGAGTGCGAAGAGGAATTATGAAAAGTTTTATACTGTAATTATGGGTATTGCCGCTTCAATGTCGCTATTGTAATTTATATTAATAAAATGGAGAGCAAGGAGAAAAAATTCCTTGTGCATAAAAAGAAAAAAAAAATCAAAACCCCAACATTATTTTTGTTAATGTAAGCTTGGCAAAGAAATCCTCAGCTTTGTTAACATCATTTATTAAAGCTTACATTCCTTTCCCCCTCCATCCATTGGTTTTGATGCCCAGTGGACCAGATGGACTTCCCGATCATGTGACCATTGTGATTGGCTGTCACAGTGGTCACATGATCAGGAGCCCATCCTGCAGCTTTAAATCATGATTAGAGTCTGAGTGCTGTCATTGACTGCTTGGTCACAGAAACATATATACTGCGGCAAGGCGGCTCGGCTGCGCAAACCAACGTTCGGTCTGTGCATGAGACACAGTGGGCACGCACGCGCCGCCGGAGGTACATCACTGTACAATCTTCAACTCGGACACTATTCACATATATACAAATTTGATGCCATTTGAACTGCATCCGATTCGCATGACATGTGGCTCAAACCAGCTTTCTATGGAGTCGGTTCACATATGTCCGCTGCAGTGGCAGTGCGAATTCACTGCAAATTTGCACTTTTTGAGCACTGCGGTGCGGTTCAGATGTGAATTTCAGGCTATTGCCTTTTATGATAATCGCACATTGGATCAGTTTTGAACACAAGTTTGATCCAGAAAATAAATAAAAAACAGCGTGGGGGTTCCTCTCAGTCCATGCCAGGCCCTTTCAGGTCTGGTACGAATTGTAATGGAAACCCCACACCAAAAAAACAAAAACGCATGCCAAATCCACGCCAGTCTCTTATTTGAGCATGCAGCCTGGCAGGCAAAGAAAGAAGAGTGGGTAGATGCTTTGTTGCATGCTGGGTCAGTGACGTCCCAAAGGGGCGGTGCCACCTGATGATGTTGTTGGGTGGCCCAGCCCCTTACCTATTTAAGAAATGTCACACGATTCCGGTGAGCGTCGTGAATGACGATGGATCTACATCGGGGGGACATTGTGCCAGACCCGAAAGGGTATATATTTGGGGGACCCCCACACCATTTCTTTATTGATTTTTTTATTGCCAGCAATGTTTTTTTTTTTTAAATTTAGCTGTCAGCCGAATACCCTGCTGACAGCTGATAAGTCATCCGTTGTTAAGGATGCGCTGGCAAGATTCCCGGCCCGCTCCTTAACAACCAGCTATTTGAAAGATGCCAGTGGCCTACGGCTCCAAAAATTTGCACCTGAACGGCATCTAAAATCGCAGCTGAACCACTGAACAGCTTCTTGGAAAATTTGTAGTGAAAACAGAAGGGGAAATTCGAACAGCACATGTGTGAATTGAGCCTCACTGGTGTGCAATTGCTGCTAATGATGAATGCTTTTTGGAATCTGCGATCTAGAAAACACTAAATTATATCTATATGCTCCAAAATAATTTATACACATCCACTGCTTAATGGTCCTGTAATTTATTTTCCATAAAACATCCTCCATGAACTTCAGAATTTTTCCTTTCCCCTTATTTCCATTTGTTTGGAACAAGCATTGCATGTTAGTTGCTGTCATGTGCACTGCTCTATGCACACTACACATCTCATAAAGCATAGTCCCCTAGTCCAGGGGTGCTCAAGCTTTTGAAAAGCGTGCCCCTTAAAGTGGATGTAAACTCAATTCATGAAATTCGAGCTGCGCACATATATCTGCAGTGTTTTCTTATCTCTCATTAAAGCCCTAAGTCCCATTGCTTTCTTCTACTTCATTCTTCTGTTATTAGCATGATAATTTCTGACAAGTTCTCTGTCAACTGTGATAAAACCAGCCTGAAATTGCCTGTGTCAGGGTGGGTGCTATAAATAGAGTAGCAGAGAGCTGGTCTATTCACAGCACAGCTCTGCAAGTCATACAAGTAAAACTTATGTAGAGAGATTTGTTTTATCTCTGTGTATTATTTGAGGCTATTCACTTTACTGAGTATATGTGAGGCTTTACATCCACTTTAAAGCGGGGGTTCACCCTTAGAGGGCACTTTTCCCCCTTCGCTTCCTGCTCGTTATTACTAGGGGAATCGGCAATTTATTTTAAAATATGTGCAGTACTTACCCGTTTACGAGACGCATCCTCTCCGTCGCTTCCGGGTATGGGCTTCGGGAATGGGCGGTCCTTCTTGATTGACAGGTTTCCGAGAGGCTTCCGACGGTCGCATCCATCGCGTCACGATTTTCCGAAAGAAGCCGAACGTCGGTGCGCAGGCGCAGTATAGAGCCGCACCGACGTTCGGCTTCTTTCGGCTACGAGTGACGCGATGGATGCGACCGTCGGAAGCCTCTCGGAAGGCTGTCACTCAAGAAGGAACGCCCGCTCCCGAAGACCCATACCCGGAAGCGACGGAAGAAGATGCAGCTCGAAAACGGGTAAGTACTGCACCTATTTTAATATAAATAGCCGATTCCCCTAGACCGAACGAGCAGGAAGCTAAGGGGAGATTTTTTTTTTTTTTTTAAATGGGTGAACTCCCGCTTTAAGTGATTTAGTAACCGGTTGAAAGCCACAATGAACAATGGGCTTTTACTGCCCTCCAAACTGCAAATGTAAATTAGCCCTTACTGTCCTAAACCCCCTATAAGGCTACTTTCACGTTGATGTGCTGCAGTTTACTTTCTGAAAGTGCGCCAAAACTCCTTCATTCAGAAGTTTTGGTGTGTTTTCAGATAGCACATTAACTCCTTCAGTGCGCTGAAGATAGCGCACTAACCCTTCAGATAGCAGCCTAATAACTATTGCAAAACTATTGTTTATATATACCCAAACTCTGAAAAACTCTGACATTATGCAGATTTCTGTGATTGCTGTGATGCTCAAACTGATTTTCATAAACTGACCTACCTTCACTTTCTGCATCAGCAGGAATCGCCAGCTGTAAAACATGTTGCTGTCTCAGGTGGAGTGCATTTGGTATCACTACGCCTAGGAAAGGGACCGTCACTATAGAGGAAGCTTCCGCTTCATCCACAGCCGCTTGCTTGCTCTACCGCTGGCTTTATCCATAACCCTGATGCTCTGGGATGGTGGGTCGACAACCCAAAATCTGGCCTTGCCAACCCACCATGCCAGACCAGGAGGTTGCAGGCCAAATCAGAGGTCTCAGCAGGCCACCAATTGGGCTCCCCTGCCCTAGTCCATCTCAACAGCAAGCAATAAAGGGTGGCTACATTCCTATATACCAGTGATGGAGAACCTTGTCAAACCAGATATTTTGAAACTACATTTCCCATGATGCTCATGCACTCTGCAGTGTATTTGAGCATCATGGGAAATGTAGTTCCAAAACATCTGGGGTGTCAAGGGTCGCCATCACTGCTATATACAGTGGGACCATGAAGAATGAACATAGCCACCGTCTAACAGGAAATCGGATCACAGCAGCAAAAAATAAATTGGGGGGAGGTTGAGAGCCATAGAAGGTACTTAGTGACTTAAGAATATATACATACTTGAATAGAACTTTTAATTTAAACTTAAACTATTTATTTATTTCACTAGTTTAGTGTTGTTTTAACTCATTGCCCTACCATTAATAGTTACCGTATTTGCCGGCGTAAAAGACGGCCTTTTATACTTTATACTATACTCTAAAATCAGGGGTCATCTTATACGCCGGATGCAGACTGCGGGCGTCCATCTTTTAAAAGCCGCGCCTCCTCCTCGTGCTGTTCCGTTATAGGCTCAGTGATCCGCCTATCAAGGACGTCGTCTCATTGTCAGCCTCGGACGAGAGGACGTCCATGATAGGCAAAACACTGAACACAGGCTCTGCTGGGAAACTGAGTGTTCCGCCTATCACAGAACAGCACGAGAAAGAGGCGCTGCTTTTAAAAAATGGACGCCCGCAGTCTGACTCACTAAAGTAATGAAGATCGACACGGTGAGGTGAGGCAATGGCACGGTGAGGTGAGGCAATGGCACGGTGAGGTGAGGAAAAGGCACAGTGAGGTGAGGAAAAGGCACAGTGAGGTCAGGAAATGGCACAGTGAGGTGAGGCAATGGCACGGTGAGGTGAGGCAATGGCACAGTGAGGTGAGGAAAAGGCACAGTGAGGTGAGGAAATGGCACAGTGAGGTGAGGCAATGGCACGGTGAGGTGAGGCAATGGCACAGTGAGGTGAGGAAAAGGCACAGTGAGGTGAGGAAATGGCACAGTGAGGTGAGGCAATGGCACAGTGAGGGGTCGTCTTATACAGCAAGTATATCCCAAAACCAACATTTTAGCTGGAAAATTAGGGGGTCGTCTTATACGCCCAGTCGCCTTATACACCGGAAAATACGATACTGTATTTCAGAAGAGAAGGCGAGCAAAGGCAGGTTCCATGCTGCCTTAGTACAAGTTTAACTGTAATGAATATTACACATCTAAAATGAAAAAAATATTTTGTAATATGTAATTTCATGAAAGATATTAAAAAAAGTATTCAAGGGTTTATTTCTAGAAAGGCGCAGAATTCTAATGAACATTTGTTGTTAGAAATGGGTGAAGGATAAAAGCAGAACAGCATCAAAGCGTTTATATTTTATGAGATCAATGGCTTTGAAAACAAAGGAAGCCAGACCATGGGAAAGAACCTCATCTGAATAGGCTTATTGCGGCAGGCAGCGCTTTTCTGGCCAGATTGAATCTTCGTTCTCTGTGTAAAGTTTTTAAATAAGAAAATTTTTGTTCTAACACCAAAAGACAATCTAGAAAATGATTGGGCCAGATTCTCAAAAGAGATACGCCGGCGTATCGCCTACCCGGATCATTTGAATTAGGCGGGCTTGCGCCGGAGGATTTACGTTACGCCGCCGCAACTTTACAGGCAAGTGCTTTGTGAATCAAGCACTTGCCCGTAAAACTTGCGGCGGCGTAACGTTAATGAGATACGTTACGCCGCCGCAAAGATGCGGCGATCTACCAGAATCTGGCCCTGTATGTCAGGACTACCTATTTATATTGTGATACAGAGCACTGAGTTCAGAATGTTATTTTTGGATGAAGCTGTAAAATATTGTCACCGTCAGACTGGGCTTAAAGTGGTTGTAAACCCACTTTACAACCACTTTCTCACTTCCTGTTTCTCCTCAGTAAGCTGTTCTGACTGACTTTCCACAGCTCAGATGATAGTGGAAAGCTTACTGAGGAGAAACAGGAAGTGAGAAATTCAGACAAAGAAAAAAAACATTTAGAAGGGAAATCGAAAGAAAAGGTAAGTGAACCAACAATGCACCAGCTTAAAGGAACCCATTTAGAAAATAAAAAACAAACTTTTACAACCCCTTTAAGCCATTGCTTCAGTTGTACTGTGCCGTTCCCAGGGGCTACCATGCGCATGCGCGGAAGTGACGTCATCGTGGTTCCAGCCAATCACAGTGCCGGAGCTGCGATACCCGTAAGTAACCTCTGGGATAGATGTCGCCAGCTGGAAGGGGAGACGAGGACGGCTGCGGGGGCTTCATTCTCGGGTAAGTAATTCATAATGAGCTAGTATTCTATACATACTAGCTCATTGTGCCTTTATCTTGCAGGGTGGTTTTTTTTCTTCTTCAGGAGAGTTTACAACCACTTTAACCTGTTCTTTACCGAGCCATTGTAAAATGACATCGGCAGTAACCTTCCATCCCTCTGGGTGGACCTCATATGACGTCCTGGGCTTCCCGGGCGGCTAGGGGGCACCCGACCATGACAGCTTACGGCTTCATGGCCAGCGATTTTCTGGGACCTGTGTTGTCCCAGAAGATCAATGACAGGTGGAGTCGCCCAGGCAGCCTAGGACCCGGAAGGAGGAAGTGGGACAGGAAGTCTCACTAAAAAAAGGACACACACCCCTTTATGGAAATTGTTTAACTTTAATTTCCAGCAACAGTGTCATCTTAAATGAAGTAAGACCAGGTCCAATGAGAAAACCTGCATTTTCTTGCAATTATCCCACAGCAATATTTTTAAATTTAGAATTTGAGTCTACATTTTAGTTGATTCCAAATGACCATAAGGTATGTGAGATGTTATTTTCAGGACCTACAATGTATTGTGTCTTAAAGTTGTGTAATGCCGCGTACACACGACATGACATTTTTTAAATTGGTCATTAAAAACGAGTGTGTAGGCTCCAGAGCATTTTTCTTGACGTGAAAAATGGGCATTTAAAATGTAGAACATGCTCTATTTTTTCTCGATGTTTATCACTTTGACGTTTTTCACGTCGTGAAAAATGGTCGTGTGTAGGCTTTAACGAAGGGGCAAAAACGTGCATGCTCAGAAGCAAGTTATGAGAAGGGAAATTTGCATAATCAAGCCCAAAGAGTGGCACCATTCGAATGGAACTTCCCCTTTATAGTGCCGTCGTACGCGTTGTACGCCACCGCGCTTTGCTTTGAGCAATTTTTTTTTCATGATTGTGTGTATGCAAGGCATACAAAAACAAAGTTGTTTCCAAGACATTAAAAACGGTCGTGTGTATGCAGCATTATAGCTATGTAGCTTGGGTATTGTAAGGGGTTAGCTCGGTAGCGGTGTGTGTGACCCCCTGGATGGGTTCACTACACACTGAATTTATACAGACAGGCAGTCGAAGACGGTTGAAAACAAAGATTTTGGTTTATTCTTCCATCTTGCTGGAAACAAGTGCAAGCATCCAAACAGCATAAACAAAATCAAACATAAAATAAACCCTGGCCACTTGGGGCATCTACCTTCACCACACAGGAACCTATCTAGGGAGTCTGGCACAGCCTAGTGCTGAGCAGACAGTGCTGGTCATACAGCAGAAAAACAATAGACTTTTGATTTTTATCACACAGAAAAATCAATCCTCTCCTCACCTTCTCAGAAGACTTTCAGTACGCTGCTCTCCCTGCTCACAACGCCTCAGGATGCAGCAATTCAGTGGTAATCCTCTGGATTACTTATAGAGGCCTTAATTGCCTCATTCTGAACAGCTGAAGTTTTCCAACACCCTTAGACCTCTTCTGGCCACTTTTGCAGCCGACGCCTAATAACAATTGGTGTATTGTCTAAACAAGGCAGAAATGTATGTCCCGTCTGTGACAACACCCACAGATTTACCTAACTTCCTGTCACATACCCCCCCCCCCTCGTTTCAACCCTAGTGTTGGGACACAGGTTGCCAGGCAGGCATGCACTCGGAAAAACCCATCTGCATTCCCCATTTTTCTCCAACACTTCATAGGGACCCTGCCATTTAGCTAGGAATTTACTTTCGACCGTGGGGACCAGCACCAACACCCTATCACCAGGAGCAAAGGAACGGACCTGGGCCCCACGATTGTAAATCCTTTGTTGAGCCAATTGGGCTTGGGCTAAATGTTCCTTCACAATCGGCATTACTTGGGCAATTCTATCTTGCATTTGGGCCACATGTTCAATCACAGTTCGATGAGGGGAACTCTCACTCTCCCATGTTTCCCTGGCAATGTCCAGTAGGCCCCGGGGGTGCCTCCCATACAGTAGCTCAAACGGAGAGAACCCCTGTTTGGGGAACCTCTCTTATTGCAAATATTAGATAAGGGAGAAGATAATCCCAATTCTTTCCGTCTTTATCCACCACCTTCCTCAACATTTGTTTTAAGGTTTTATTAAACCTTTCCACTAACCCGTCTGTTTGAGGGTGATATACTGATGTAAGTAATTGGGTCACTTTCAGGAGTTTACAAAGTTCTTTGGTCACCCTGGACATAAACGGGGTGCCCTGGTCAGTTAGGACTTCCTTAGGAAGACCCACACGGCTGAAAACCTGAAATAACTCTTTGGCAATTGTTTTATCAGAGGTGTTTCAGAGAGGAATCGCTTCTGGGTACCGGGTGGCATAGTCCATTATTACCAAGATGTGCTGGTGCCCTCTAGTGGACTTTAGTAAGGGGCCAACCAAGTCCATGGCGATCCTCTCAAAAGGGACCTCGATAATGGGCAGGGGTACCAACGGACTACGGAAATGTGGCATGGGTGCAGTAATCTGACACACTGGACAGGAAGAGCAGTACAATTCCACTTCTTTAGTGATCCCAGGCCAATAAAACCTCTGGGTGATCCTCTCCCGGGTTTTTTCCGCTCCCAAATGTCCCCCAAGAATGTGCCCATGGGCCAGTTTCAAAACCATCTTGCGGTACGGTTTAGGCACTACCAGTTGCTCAATGGTGTCCTCTATCCTCTGTGACACTCGATATAACAGGTCCCTTTCAATAATGAAGTAAGGGAGGGCAACCCTCTCGTCAGGGTTAACTAACTCCCCATCTATCTTCACTACATTCTCCCGGGCTCTTAGCAATGTGGGGTCCGTCAATTGCTCAGTGACAAAATGTTCTCTGTGCACCTCGAGGTCATCAAACCCTATCGGCCGCTGTTCCTCTTCTGAGGTAGCAGGCTCCTCCCTAGGGACTGGTGTTTCCCCTGCTAAAACTGAGAATGGAAACTCAGGAGAATCCTCACAGTTATACAGTAGGTTTCTGGAGTATATGTTTCAGGCTCAGAAGAACCACCTACTGGGGAATCTGGGCAGTCCCAGAGTTCCCAGAATTTTGGGAAATCCCTTCCCACATTGGCGTCATGTGGCAGTTTGGGAACTAAACCCACCTGGTGACACAAGTTACCGAGGGAGGTTTCAAAGGAAACCGTAGTCACTGGATATTCTCGAGTGTCCCCATGTACACAAACTACAGCCATTTTCCTAGGATGTAAGGTTTTTCCCACCACTAGATCACTTTTCACTAAGGTGACCAGGCTACCTGAATCCAACAATACCACAACATTTTTACCATCTAAGCACATTCTATATAAAGGTTTCTCATTTCCCTTTTCTGCAGTGCATGTGGTTGCAAAAAGGGACTGTCGTCTCTCGGTCAGAAAGTCACACTGCATGGGTTCATCACCCGCTGGGCAAACCGCTGCTACATGTCCCTTATCCCGGCAACGGTAGCAAATCAACCTTCTGGTCCTCTCCTGTGGGATGGGTCTTCCAGGCCGCTCTAACCAAACATTAGTAGTAGTCCCGATAATTCCTCTAGCTGCTCCTTGGTACCTCGCTCCACCCCCATCCCTTGATGCCGTCTTACCTATAGATGGAGAGGGTCTGGTCTTGGGGTAAAAAGTCTGTGCGTCTCTGGTGGAAGAGGACAAATTCTCTGTTGTTAGGTACCTTTCGACCAGGTCTACAAGTTTGTCTGCAGTTTCCGGACCACCATGGTTCACCCATTTCTGCAGGGTGTTAGGAAGAGACCTAAGAAATTTGTCCATGACTACTCGCTCCAAAATTTTTGGTCCGGACAGAGTTTCTGGCTGCAGCCATTTCCTAGCCAAATGGATGAGGTCATACATCTGCGACCGAGGTGGCTTCCTCTGCTGATAACTCCAATTGTGGACCCGCTGAGCACGAACATCCAGGGTTACACCGAAACGTGCCAATATTTCCTCTTTTAATCGATCATAGTTTTTTGCGTCTACAAGCTCCAAATCAAAATATGCCTTTTGGGCTTCTCCAGATAATAGGGGGGCCACTAGTCCAGCCCACTGTTCTTTAGGCCAACTCTCTCTTTCCGCTGCTCTCTCAAACGTGGTCAGAAACATCTCAGGGTCCTCATCTGCAGTCATCTTTGGCAATAAGTGTCATACCCAAAAAGTCATTATGTTACTGGCCTGACTCCCAGCCTCAGTCTGCTGTCTCTGAAGCTGTTTCACGATGGCCTCCATTTGCTGCTGGTGTCTCTGTTCCAAGCCTGCAATGCTCTCTCGGTGAGCTGCAAGGCTCTCTTGGTGAACCTGTTGTTGAGCTGCCATGCTCTCTTGGTGAGCCTGTTGTTGAGCTGCGTGAGCCTGTTGTTGAGCTGCCTGAGCCTGTTGTTGAGCTGCCATGCTCTCTTGGTGAGCCTGTTGTTGAGCTGCGTGAGCCTGTTGTTGAGCTGCCTGAGCCTGTTGTTGAGCTGCCATGCTCTCTTGGTAAACCTGTTGTTGAGCTGCCATGCTCTCTTGGTGAGCCTGTTGTGGAGCTGCGTGAGCCTGTTGTTGAGCTGCCTGAGCCTGTTGTTGAGCTGCCATGCTCTCTTGGTAAACCTGTTGTTGAGCTGCCATGCTCTCTTGGTGAGCCTGTTGTTGAGCTGCGTGAGCCTGTTGTTGAGCTGCAAGGCTCCGCTGCAAACCTGCATTCGTCTGCTGTTGATTTGCATTTGCTATAGCCAGCTGTTTCAGTATCTCCTCCATTTTGGGTTTACTTTAACTGCCCGCATTCTCCACCATGTGTAAGGGGTTAGCTCGGTAGCGGGGTGTGTGACCCCCTGGATGGGTTCACTACACACTGAATTTATACAGACAGGCAGTCGAAGACGGTTGAAAACAAAGATTTTGGTTTATTCTTTCATCTTGCTGGAAACAAGTGCAAGCATCCAAACAGCATAAACAAAATCAAACATAAAATAAACCCTGGCCACTTGGGGCGTCTACCTTCACCACACAGGAACCTATCTAGGGAGTCTGGCACAGCCTAGTGCTGGGCAGACAGTGCTGGTCATACAGCAGAAAAACAATAGTCTTTTGATTTTTATCACACAGAAAAATCAATCCTCTCCTCACCTTCTCAGAAGACTTTCAGTACGCTGCTCTCCTTACTCACAAAGCCTCAGGATGCAGAAATTCAGTGGTAATCCTCTGGATTACTTATAGAGGCCTTAATTGCCTCATTCTGAACAGTTGAAGTTTTCCAACGCCCTTAGACCTCTTCTGGCCACTTTTGCCGCCGACGCCTAATAACAATTGGTGTATTGTCTAAACAAGGCAGAAATGTATGTCCCGTCTGTGACAACACCCACAGATTTACCTGACTACCTGTCACAGTATGTATAAGAAGCCTTTCAGGATAGAACTCTGGGAGCTGCCATTGAATTGGTGTAAAAGCTAGTGCAGTCATGCTTATTTTTTCACTATGACATGATTGGTCATTGACCTGGAACAAGCATGCAGTGAGGGAAGTGTTAGGTCACCTCATACACACATATTTGTTTCAGGTCTGTGACATGCAAAATATGAAAGACGGTAAAGGGTGGCAGCCATGGAGCATGCGCCATAATCCAAGTTGGCAATGGCAGATTCCATATTTCCTTACTGACCAGCTCCTATCAGGTAGACCAGTGATGGGTGAATTTATTTATGGTTCATGAGCCAACCAGTTCAGTTTGATAGCCAACAAGTCCATAAATGGGACCAGGGGAAATCTGTTGCAGTAAAATAAAATGATATAAAATACCTAGGTGTGAGCAATAATTTTATAGGAACATAAACTACTAGGTTCCTGGGGTATGCTAAGCCTCGAGGCAGACTATTATCCCTTCTCCAAAACATTAACACCAAAAGTACTCATATATTGTTACATTGACCCCTTTTAGAAATTATCATATGAACAGATTGCCCAAAGCCTTTGCCTCTCAACAAGAGGTAGAAAAACGAAATGGGCAACTCTCATTAAGCTCTGTTACCTGCTGAGCAAAATCAATTTTTTTTGTTAAGACGGCTGATTTCTGCACGTCCAAACTTAACAATTACCAAGCGGGCAGTTTATGCCAGTTTTTTTAACAGGCTATTTATTATAGGAAAAGCTATTGCATGCTGCATTGCCTGTGGTGTGCTCACAAAAGCACTTGGATGAACAAAATAGATAAAGACAAGAGCATGTAAGAATGGCAGAAAGGACATAATAATCCTTTTATTGTGAGTTAGCAAAATCGCTGAACTGAAGTTCCAGGCAGTTCATATATAAATGATTTTCTCCTTTTAAACTATTGCATTAGTGGAGCCGATTTATAAAAATGTAGCCGTAGTAAAATTCTAGAGACAAAATAAACCAGTAAAGCTAGTCCCCTTGGATATATATGGGGCATGCATTGGTTTCCTTTTTTTTTTTCAGGCTCCTTTTCTTCTTCTTTTCATGTCATAATTCTGCACATCAGTCATCCTGCCCCTACATCTGTGTAGTGCATTGCGATTTAGGCAAGTTTTACATGCTCTTTCAGGGCTTTACAATTTAACTTTATAGAGGCAGAGGACACTACTGGGGGGTTCGGTGGACAATTCTATGAGTGCAGAGGGCACTACAGGAGGGAGGAAACTTTTGTGGGGTGGATAGGGGGCTACAGAGGACAGTGCTATGGGGGACACTACAGAGGGGGGCAGAGGACACTACTGTGTGGGGGGTGCACAGGATATTGCTATGGGGTGCAGAGGGCACTACGGGGGAGCAGAGGAAACTATTGTGGGGGGATAGGGGGCTGCAGAGGACCAAAGGACACTGCTATGGGGGGCACTACAGAGGGGGCAGAGGACACTACTGTGTGTGTGTGGGGGGGTGCCGTGGACATTGCTATGGGTTGCAGAGAGCACCATAGGAGGGCAGAGGAAACTTTTGTGGAGGGGATGGGGGGATGCAGAGGACATTGCTGTGGGGGCACTACAGAGGGGGCAGAGGACACTACTGTGTGGAGGGGTGCACAAGACATTGCTATGGGGTGCAGAGGGCACTACGGGCAGGGCCGCCATCAGGAATTATGGGGCCCCTTACACAGCTTCAGGCATGGGCCCCCTGGAGCAGAAAACCGGGGGGGGGGCTGCCGCCATAAATTGAGAAGCGGGGGGGGGCTGCCACGGACTGAGAAGCGGGGGGGGCCTTTACACAAAAACGAAGAAATAAAGAAAAAAATATATAAAAAAAAAGGGGGGGGGGTAGCCATCCGGGGCCCTGGGGACCTCTGGGCCCTTTAATAAAAATAAAAAATATATATAAAAAAATATATATTTTTTTTTAAAAAAGGGGGTTGCCATCTAGGGCCCTGGGGACCTCTGGGCCATTTAATTATATATATATATATATATATATATATATATATACATATATATATAAATGTATGTGTATATATATATATATATATATATATATAGATATATTTTAAAGAAATTGCAAAAAAGGGGGGTTGCCATCCAGGACCTCTGGGCCCTTTAATAAAAATGAAAAAAAGAAACCTCTGGGCCCTTTAATAATAATAATAATAAAATATATATATATAATTAAAAATAAACATTTATGAAAAAAAAGGGGGGTTGCCATCCAGGGCCCTGGGGACCTCAGGGCCCTTTAATAATAATAATAAAAAAAAAAATATATATATATATATATATATATATATATATATATATATACATACATACATACATACATAAACAAAAATAAAAAAGTAAACATTTATTAAAAAAAAGGGGGGGTTTGCCACACATGGGGCCCTGGGGACCTCTGAGCCCTTTAATAATATATATATATATATATATATATAAATATATATAAATATATATATATAAAGACAAAAAAATATATATATAAAAAAAAATATATAAAAAAAATATATTTTTTTTATAAAAAAAGGGGGATTGCCATCCGGGGCCCTGGGGACCTCTGGGCCCTTTATTAATAATAATAATAATAATAATAATAATATTATATATATATATGGGGACCTCCGGACCTCTAAAAAAAAATGGCTCTTTATTAAAAAATAAAATAAAAATATATATAAAAAATATTTTTTTTTATAAAAAATAAATAAAAAAAGGGGGGTTGCCACCCCGGGCCTCTGGGGACCTCTAAAAAAAAAATTGCCCTAAAAAAAAAAAAAAAAAAAAAATTTTTTTTTTTTTTTTTAAAGGGGGTTGCCATCCGGGCCCCTGGGGACCTGCGGGCCCCTTACAGGTGTAATGCCTGTACCCCCCTGATGGCGGCCCTGACTACGGGGGCAGAGGAAACTATTGTGGGGGAGATAGGGGTCTGCAAAGGACCAGAGGACACTGTTATGGGGGGAAATACAGAGGGGGGCAGAGGACACTACTGTGTGGGGGGTGCAGAGGACACTGCTTTAGGGGGCAGAGGGCACTACGGTGGAGGGGGTAGCAGGGGGCACTGGACACCACTGTTGGGGGGGGGGGTCAGAAGACACTACCATGTGTGGGAGGGTCAGAGGACACTACCATGTGTGTGTGTGTGTGGGGAGGGGGGGCAGAGGACATTTCAGTGGGGACAACATAGTATATTACTAGGGGGGGAAATTATGTGAAAGGAGGCAGATGACACACCGTTGTAGGCAAATGGTAAGGCAGAGGATACTACTGTGGTGGGTGGGAGTGATTTGAAGCGAGCACAAGACACTACTGTGATACACTATGTGTTTTTATTGAGTGCTTTATTGATTTTAAATGGCGACACCAACGCCCCATCCACCCCCGCCAGGGATCTTTGATTCCCTACATGTTGCCCAGGTAGGTCTCAACTTCTGAAATGTTGCCTACTCCTGATGTAAACTCTCACATATACCCAGTAAAGTGAACAGCTCTAGATGATACACAGAGATTAAACTAATCTCCCTACATAAGTTTTACATATATATCTGTCTTTCCCTTTCCATATTCTTTAGAATTCGGATTCGAATTTTCGCTTCCTCATTCAGCTGTAGGGGTGAATTCTTAGCTTACACTGGGAGACAGCTGATTCGAGGAAAGGCACACACACCCTCTCCACATTGGCAGAAGAACAAAGATACTGATCTCTCTGCTAATCTAGCAACCTCCCCTCCCACACATTGTCAGCTGCTTTTATCTCCCGTCTTGGAAAACTTGTCAGACTTTATCATGCTGAAAACAGAGGAACAAAACAGAAGAAACACACGGGGACTCAGGACTTTGGAGAGAGATAAGAAAACACTGCAGATATATGTGCCCAGGTCCAATTTAATGAATCCGGTTTACATCCACTTTAATCACTTCAATACCAGGCACTTTCCCCACCTTCCTGCCCAGGACAAATTTCAGCGCTATCGCATGTTGAATGACAATTGCGCGGTCATTCAACACTGTACCCATATGACATTTTTATGATTGTTTTGAGACAGATAGAGCTTTCTTATGGTGGTATTTATTCACCACTGGGTTTTTAATTTTTGCTAAACAAATGAAAAAAAGGTGCCTCGGAAGATGTACAAATGCATGAAACGTGTCCGGTGGAGCCCTATACAGTGATGTCACGCCGCCGACTGCTTGTGGAGCTGCCGCCATTGGAATATGTTTTGCCCACATTTGTTTGCCAATATCCACATGGATATTTTTTTTGTTGTTTTATGATTATTAGTCAATACTACACTATATACCGAAATTTCTGGCTCCGGGTGGTGAGCATTCCCCTATTAGGACAGATGCCTGGCAGCACTTTATATTGAGAAAAGCATATTGTAGATCTCCTGAGAAGGTGGATTATATATACAGGTTAATTATCATTGATCTTCTAGTGAGTGCAATGCGGTGGAGGATTTGCACCAGTGGATAAGTGGATTGAACATGCACCTTTCCCCTTTTTTACTGCACTGAAAGCACTTTGCAGTTGATATCTGGGATATAACGTGCTTTTTGGAATCATCATCATAGTGTGGGCTACTAATGGACTGACACAGCTGGATAACTTATTTGAGCACTTTTTATGCTGATATATTGATATGGTTTTTACTTGAATATTTATATTTCTTTGTGAACGCATTTTGTGACACTTATACCTTTATAGGTAATAGATTTATGAGATATATCATTTGGTATTTGACGTTGCACTTTTTGTTTTGTTTAAAGTAATTTTTCTTCTTCACTGATGTGTGCTGATGAAGCTGCACTGATGGGCACTGAAAGGCTGAACTGATGGGTGCTGATAGGCTGCACTGATGGGCGCTGATGAGGCTGCCCTGATTATCATTGTAAATCAGGGATATTAGCGGACCTCCAGCTGTTGCAGAACTACGATTCCCATGAGGCATAGCAAGACTCTGACAGCCACAAGCATAACACCCAGAGTCTGAGGCATGATGGGACTTGTAGTTTTGCAACAGCTGGAGGTCCGCTAATTGCATATCCCTGGTGTAAATGATGTGCTGACAGGCTTGTCAGTTAACAGCACTCCTTTCCTCACACAGACACAGTGTGAGAGCAAAGGACTGCCAATAACCGGCAAGTCTGTTTACATGTGGTCAGCTGTGATTGAACACAGCTTATCACATGGTAGAGGGTCGCTGTGATTGGCGCTTGATTTGTGATCAGCTTTGTCCGCAGGAGGCAGCTGCACTGGACGCGTGCCGCAGGACATCCTCCCCGAACTAGACAGCCATAGCCGTCTTTTGGCTATAGCGTGGTCGCCAAGTGTTAACATGTATTTACACATTTGCAGGCAATTTGGCGTAACACCTACTTTATATTTGCTACATGTTCCCATTCACAGAGAATACTTTAAACCAGAAGTAAAGCAAAAAATGAATAAACTGCTGACAGCTAGGATATGTAGGACTGAGAAGACCCTGTTCGTCATAAATTGCTTCTTCCTGGTTGTGTACACTGAACTGCACAGGCACAGCTTAGAGTACATACAATACACGGCTCTGTGCCAATAGTTGCACCATTCTGGCCAAGTCAACCAAAGTGGTCAAAAAGTTCACAGCCAATCAATTCCCTTTAAAGAGATTACATCAATAACTGTATATTCCTGTCTTTCAAACAAGCCAAAGACATGTTTCCATTTTTTTCAGTACAAGGACCATATTGTATTCTTTACAAATATTTACAGGCCAGAAAAGTATAATAAATGAATGATTACAAATGAAATGTATGAATACACATGTTCCAAGAAATTACATTAAATCAGCAGTCCCCCTTTTTGCATCACATGCCCCCCTTTGACATCAGAGTCCCCCTTTCACATCAGAAGTCACCTTCACATCAGAGACTACACTTTGACATCAGAGTCCTCCCTTCACTTCAAAGTCCTGTTTCACATCAGTCCCCCATTTCACAGAGTCCCGCTTTAATATCAGAAGTCCCTTTCCATCAGAGAGCCCCCTTTCCATCAGCGTCCCCCCAGGGCCGTTTGAAGGAATTTGGGGGCCCCAAGCAAAATGGACATGGAGGCCCCCCCAACCCCCCCGCACGCAAAGCCCAACCTATGTTCTTTTTACACCCCCTGGGCCCCCCCTCCCTACCGGGTCCGTACCACGCGGCAGAAGATTCAGTTTCCTGTTCCCGGCCGGACTGAAAGTAGGTGAGCACTCAGTACGGACTGACAAAAGGAAGGAAGAGGAGCTCGGTCACGCTACAGAGAAGGGGAAGTGACGACTCAAGGCAGCAGTGCTGTAGGCTCTCTATAGAGCGCTCAGGCAGCTGCAGCATATAGGAAGCGCGGCAAGGGCCCTGCTTGGGGCCCCAAGCCAGTTTGGGGCCCCAAGCAATTGCTTGGTTTGCCTGCCTTGTAGCGACAGGCCTGCGTCCCCCCCTTTTACATAAGAGTTAGGTAAAATCTTACAGTGGGCTGGATATGGACATGGTTTTGAAACCCCTGATCCAAAGAGTACAGCTACATCCGCAAATAAAATGTTGGTCCAGAGATGACACAGTTCTGTAATTCTTTGTGCCTGAGCAGGAAACTTTAGGTTCTTGGCGATCTACAATTCTCATCTTATGAGCTGCCAAAGTCATAGTCAAGAGCTTTAGTTTTGTTTCTTTACAGTTTTTCAAGGAAAAAAGAGTCACAAGACAAAATCTGTATCTATAAAAATGTTATGTTATACTGTCTTTTATTAGCAAACCTTACTAATCCTCGTTCCTTATAATCCTAATAAATGTTAGTAGTATTCCATAGCTCTTCAAAGAAGCTGGAAATTAGACCTAATGCCTTGTACACACAACGAGAAAACTGCCATTTTTTATATTGGTCATGTGTATGCTTCCTAGCAGTTTTCTCGACAAAAAAACTGCCTGTAAAATTGCAAAATTGAAAGTAGCTCTCTTTTTTCTCGTCGTGTTTCCCATCAGTTTTTTTCTCGTGGCGAAAAACAGTTGTTTTGCAATATGAACTGGTCAAGATAGACACGTTTCCTTCTTGTGCTGATTACCGTATTTTCCGGCGTATAAGACGACTTTCTGGATGCAATAAAATGCATCCAAAGTCGGGGGTCGTCTTATACGCCGGGGACGGTCTCCGTGCTCACTTTTTTTGCCGGTGGTGACAGTCTCCGTGCTGCGAGCGCGAGCGTCAATGATTTAAAAGACGCTCCTTCTCCTCAGAGTGTTTTGTGATAGGCGGAACACAAATCTTCCCAGCAGCGCCTCTGTTCTGTGTTCCTTCTATCACAGATGCCTTCTCATCCTCGGACGAGATGAGAAGACGTCCGTGATAGGCGGAACACAGAACAGAGGCGCTGCTGGGAAAATTTGTGTTCCGCCTAACACAGGACAGTCTGAGGAGAGGGCGCGTCTTTTAAATCATTGACGCGCGCAGCACGGAGACTGTCACCGCCTGCAAGTCTATTCAGAAAAAAAGTGAGTGATTCCACTGTTTGCAGTGATTGCACTGTGGGGCAAGTTCAAGCACAGTGGGGGCAAGTTCAGGCACAGTGGGGGCAAGTTCAGGCACAGTGGGGGCAAGTTCAGGCACAGAGAGGGGCAAGTGATGGCACAGAGAGGGGGGAAGTGATGGCACAGAGAGGGGGCAAGTGATGGCACAGTGAGGGGGCAAGTGATGGCACAGTGAGGGGGCAAGTGATGGCACAGTGAGGGGCAAGTGATGGTACAGTGAGGGGCAAGTGATGGTACAGTGAGGGGCAAGTGATGGCACAGTGAGGGGCAAGTGATGGCACAGTGAGGGGCAAGTGATGGCACAGTGAGGGGCAAGTGATGGCACAGTGAGGGGCAAGTGATGGCACAGTGGGGGCATGCGATGGCACAGTCGGGGCATGTAATGTAATGGCACAGTGAGGAATGTAATGTAATGGCACAGTGAGATTTGAAAAAGCCTGTTTCTGTCAGCGGTTCTGGCTACCCCTCAGCTTCCAGAAAGACTAGTAAGAAGGGGGTAGTCTTATACAGTGAGTATATCCCAAAACCAACATTTTTCCTGGAAAATTAGGGGGTCGTCTTATACGCCCAGTCGTCTTATACGCCGGAAAATACGGTATACAGTTGAGAATGTTGAACTGGTGCAATCTACTTTCGTTAGGAAAAGTGGGAAGACATAAGGATATATTATTTTTTAGCTTCCCGCACATCATAACTTCTGACAGTTTTTTTCAGATTCCAGACATTTTCAACATTTCTCTCAAATGTACTCCAATTCTATTCACATGTTTACATAAAAAGAAAAATTCCAAAATGCGTTTTTATGGATTTTTTTATTTTTTTTTGGTTTGCAGCAAAATGTATGGTGACACATGAAAGAGCACATAAAAAACATCATCACCAAAGTGTGCAATTTTAATTTTAAAACTGCAATTTTTTTCCTAAATAGTGAATAAAAATAATGTTTTTTTTAGGCTGCACAGTATGTAATTTAGAAGTTTTCATAAAGGTTTAAAGTCAAATATGTTTGTAGAAATTAGAAGCTATAAATATTCAGGTTTTATGTTGCTAGAGAAATGAGAGAAGCTGGTAACAATTTTTTAATGTGTATGCCAATGAATAACTTTTACATTCAATAGTTTGTTTTTCCATTCTTAGGATTGTACTTTTTATGCTAGGGTGATGAGCTAACACCATTAATCAAGCTGTGACTGCTACAACATTCCATCACAGCTCCCTATAGCAACCTATTGTAACTTTCCTACTACACATAGTAGGCCCACTAGTCTGTTTTTTACATACAGGTCAGCCATCAGCACATATTTTAAAATTCACAAACTTTCAAACCTGAAGTCCTGTTGAAATTTCAGACAAGCCTTTCTCATTCAGCCAACATGACTGTGATGGCAGAAATGCAGTCCTACTGAAATATCTGTTTCAACCCAAAATACCACAAAGGTTTTGCTTGCAATGGACAGACACTGCAAATTCTGAAACAGCATAGCAATTTTTTTTTATCAGACTAAAACATTTCACATAGCAACTCCCTGTCAGTAATTCTCCATGTCAGACATCGCTAAATAGATGATCACAACAGTCCCATCTGGATTGATGTGGTCCCTCAAATCAGCAGCCAGAGTGTCTCTCTTTCCGCTTTGTCATCCAGCTGCGCTGTAGACCCTCTCCCAGGTCTCCCTTTAGCTGCCACTGCTGCTGTCATTCTGGCAGCAGGACAGAGGGTCCTATATGCAAGTGGGTGAATGGTTGGTAGGATGAAGGGAGGTCCTAGCAACCAATCACTTGCTTGTTAACATGAAAAACCGGATAGCTCCAACCCTCCATTCAGGAGTGCTGCACCTGTGAGGTGGGCACTTGTGTCTGTAAAGAGTAGGGAGCTGTGGACACTAATATGAATGGGGGGATGTAATATGAAGGAAAGTCTGAATTAAAAGGGGGTGGGGGGGGGGGTGGGCTGTGATATGAAAGGGAGACTGAGCAGACCAATGTAAAAAAGGGGGGGGGGGGGTGATGTAAAGGAGAGTTGAGGACACTGAATTAAAGGGGGGCTGTGGTGTGATTGGGGGGGGCACTGAAGTAAATGGGGAGGGGCTTTTATGTAAAGGGGAGCCTGTGATGTGAAGGGGAGGTTGGTTGTGATATGAAGAAGGGACTGTTATGTGAGGTGGGGGGGTATTAAGGGGGCATGTGATGTAAAGGAGGGGGGCTGTGATGTAAAGAAGAGGGGCTGTGGTGTGATAGGGGGTATGTGATATAAAGGAGGGGGGCTGTAATGGGGTTATGTGATGTAAAGGAGGGCTACTCTGATGTGATGGGGGTATGTGACATAAAGGAGAGGGGCTGTGATGTGATGGGGGTATGGGATGTAAAGGAGGGGGCTGTGATGTGAAGGGGGTATGTGATATAAAGGAGGGGTACTGTGAGGTGAAGGAAGTATGAGATGTGAAAGGGAGACTGTGGTGTGAAGAGGGTACTGTATGTGACATAAAGGAGGGGGGCTGTGATGTGAAGAAAGTATGTGATGTGAATGGGAGACTGTGGTGTGAAGGGGGTACTGTGACCTAAAGGAGGGGGACTATGAGGTAAAGGGAGTATGTTATATAAAGGAGGGGGACTGTAATGGGGTTATGTGATGTAAAGGAGGGGTACTCTGACGTGATGGGGGTATGTGACATAAAGGAGAGGGGCTGTGATGGGGGTATGTGATATAAAGGAGGGGGGCTGTAATGGGGTTATGTGATGTAAAGGAGGGGTACTCTGACGTGATGGGGGTATGTGACATAAAGGAGAGGGGCTGTGATGGGGGTATGTGATATAAAGGAGGGGGGCTGTAATGGGGTTATGTGATGTAAAGGAGGGGTACTCTGACGTGATGGGGGTATGTGACATAAAGGAGAGGGGCTGTGATGTGATGGGGGTATGTGATGTAAAGGAGGGGGCTATGATGTGAAGGGCGTATGTGATACAAAGGAGGGGGGCTGTGAGGTGAAGGGAGTATGAGATGTGAATGGGAGACTGTGGTGTTAAGGGGGTAGTGTATGTGACATAAAGGAGGGGGGGCTGTGAGGTGAAGGGAGTGTGTGATGTGAATGGGAGACTGATGTGAAGGTGGTATGTGATGTAAAGAAGGGGGCTGTGGTGTGAAGAGGGTACTGTCACGTGAAGGAGGGGGCTGTGAGGTGAAGGGAGTATGTGATATGAATGGGAGACTGTGATGTGAAGGTGGTATGTGATGTAAAGAAGGGGGCTGTGGTGTGAAGGGGGTACTGTCACGTGAAGGAGGGGGCTGTGAGGTGAAGGGAGTATGTGATGTGAATGGGAGACGGTGATGTGAAGGTGGTATGTGATGTAAAGAAGGGGGCTGTGGTGTGAAGGGGGTACTGTCACGTGAAGGAGGGGGCTGTGAGGTGAAGGGAGTATGTGATGTGAATGGGAGACGGTGATGTGAAGGTGGTATGTGATGTAAAGAAGGGGGCTGTGGTGTGAAGGGGGTACTGTCACGTGAAGGAGGGGGGCTGTGAGGTGAAGGGAGTATGTGATATGAATGGGAGACTGTGATGTGAAGGTGGTATGTGATGTAAAGAAGGGGGCTGTGGTGTGAAGAGGGTACTGTCACGTGAAGGAGGGGGGCTGTGAGGTGAAGGGAGTATGTGATATGAATGGGAGACTGTGATGTGAAGGTGGTATGTGATGTAAAGAAGGGGGCTGTGGTGTGAAGGGGGTACTGTCACGTGAAGGAGGGGGGCTGTGAGGTGAAGGGAGTATGTGATATGAATGGGAGACTGTGATGTGAAGGTGGTATGTGATGTAAAGAAGGGGGCTGTGGTGGCTGTGGTTGATCACAAAGGAATAGTTCACTACAAGCTCATAGAACATAGTACAGCGGTCAACCAACAATGTTACTTGGAAATTTTGAAAAGGTTACAGGAGGAAAAGATCAAAATTCTGGCATGACAAATGGATTCTCCACCACGACAATGCTCCTGCACATGTGTTAAGTGTTTGTGGGTTCTTGGCCCAGAAATCCATTCAGAAACTTGACCAACCACCTTGTTCCTCTGACTAAGCACCCTGCGACTTCTGCCCGTTTCCAAAATGAAAATGACATTCTGGACATCCATCGCGCTGCAACAACGATACTGCACAAGGTTCTGGGAAATGAACTCCAGGAAAGTATCCACCAGTAACACAGCAGTCTACAAAATTGTGTTGCTTCACAATGGGATTATTTGGAAGGTGACAATAGCTATAAGAATTGTCACACCTCGTAAATGAGGGGGATTGTGGTGTAAAGGGGAGAACTAGGGATGCTGATATAAAAAGGGGGGACTGTGTTGTGAAGGATCACCCAAACATAAATTTCGGACCTTTGCTGGAAGTTTTTTTTACATCATTTAATTCATTTTTAATATTCAAAGCAAACTCGCCCATCCATCCACGTCTCTATGCTTTATTATGCTGAGAAATCACTTTGGAAAACAACCCCCTAGCATTTCTAGCCATTGCTATCTTGAGTAAGGGCAAATGATTCATGTAGCATTTACCGTATTTATCGGCGTATATCGCGCACTTTTTTGCCCTGAAAATCAGGGCAAAATCGTGGGTGCGCGATATACGCCGATACCCGCTTGCCACGCCGAGTTTGATCCACTGCGCCAGCATATACCGAGCGCAGTACACCCGGGGATAGTCGGGCAGGCTCGGCTCCTCTCGCGGTCACGTCCTGGATGTACAGGACGCACAGGACGTGACCGCGAGAGGAGCCGAGCCTGCCCGACTATACCCGAGTGTACTGCGCTCGGTATATGCCGGCGCAGTAGTTCAAACTCAGCGCGGGAAGCGGGGATCGAGCGTGGAGGACACCGCAGAAGGACGCCGGACCCGACGAGGAGGACACCACCGAAGCCGCAGACGGATGCCGGACCCGACGAGGCCGCGGATGGACGCCGCGCAAGACACCAAAACTGTAAGTCCTAAAATGTTTTTTTACAGGAATGCGGGTCCACTTTAGGGTTGCGCGCTATATGCTGGAGCGCACAATACCCCTATAAATACGGTACTTTCTGGAATCGATCTGCCCTTAGCTCAAGCTTGCAAACAGAAGAGTGTGCGTAGCTGAAAAAATCCTCCTCCTCTCCTCCCCTGCTGAAGACTGGCATAAATGACATCATTTGCCTTGGCAAGAAACCAGGAAGTAACTGAAGAAATTAAAAATATTTTTTAAACCAAGTAAAAATGATGTATTTTCCTATCTATAATGTTTATTGGGAGAGTGAAGCAGCAGTGCTGGGGGTTAAAACAAGCAGTAGTGCCCTCATTTCATAATTATTCTATCGCAGTGAAATTTCTCATTATCACAATCTTTTTAGTGGGTACAAACATGACCAGGCATTCATCTAGCGCCAACAAATTCAGCTTTGAAAGATGTACTAGGACAACTAATAAAAGATGTATAAAATTGCTTGCAGTATAGAACCATCTTTAACCTCTTGGCGTCTGCGCTATAGCCGAATGACGGTTACAGCGTGGATCTGAATTTTCGGGAGGCCATCAATAAACGTCCTCCCCTTTTCTCACTCCGCGCACGCCCCCTGCAGGGCGCGCGGCACACACTGTGATCACGAGTCACTGAGACTCAGGTGATCACAGATCCGAGTAAGGGGCTGATCCCGGCCCCTTACCACTTGATCAGCTGTCAGCTGATCACGTTATGTAAACAAAAGCTCAGTAATTTTTTTTTTCTCCTCACGCTGACAGTGTGAGGATAAAAAAAAGCCGATCACCGGCTTATGAGCAAGGAACATCGGTCCCGGAGAGGAAGGAGGCTCATCTGCGCCCACAATTACCGCCTGGCAGTGCCCACTAGTGACACCTATCAATGCCACAAGTGTCACCTACCATGCCCACCAGTGGTGTCAATCAGTGCCTCATCAGTGCCACCCAGCAGTGCTGCCTATCAGTGTAATCTACCAGTGCTGATCAGTGCCCATCATTGCCACCCATCAGTGCCCATCACTGCCACCCATCATGCCCATCACTGCCATCTATCAGTGCCAACAATTAGTGCCACTTCTCAGTGCCCACCAGTGCCACCTATCAATGTCCACCAGTGCCACCTCTCAGTGCCCACCAGTGGCACCTATCAGTGTTCACCAGTGCCGCCTATCAGTGCCCACCCTTGCTGCCTTATCGGTGCCCATAAATGCAGCCCATTGGTGCCCATCGGTGCAGGCTATCGTGCCCATCAGTGCAGCCCATCAGTGAAGGCTATCGGTGCCCATCAGTGCAGCCTCATCAGCGTACATTTTTTTTTTATTCTGTCTTTTTAATATTTTTTAACAAAAAAATAAAAATCTCAGAGGTGATCAAATGCCACCAAAAAAAGCTCAATTTGTGGGAAATAAATTATAAAACATGTATTTGGGTACCGTGTTGTATGACCGCACAATTGTCATTCAAAGTGCACCAGTGCTGAAAGCTGAAAATTGGTCTGGGCAGGAGGGGGGTTTAAGTGCCCAGTAATCAAGTGGTTAATAGAGCACAGGGTACGGGTATAAGGTAAGTTCTACAGCCTGTAAGTTAATGCAAGTGTGAATATTTTTACCATACGCCCGTGATTAACCTATTTCTGTGGTTACTGTAAGAGCTTACACTACTTCCCAGTGATGCTGAAGAACATCTATTGACAGCTCCAGCCAATAGGAAAGGTGAAGGACGCACAATGGCTGATCTATAAATAGCACACATCAGCAGTAAACATTACATTGATGCTATCCATTGGAGTGGTTGCTTTTGCAGCTCATTGTTCTCGTTTATAATACTGTCCAATGTTTTTCCCCCCAAATATAAATCAAATCATTTACCTAATGAAGGACCAGCTGTCCAACATGATTTGTATCTGGTGTCTGCATTTATTTTTCCCATTTCCAGCCATACCGCCACAGCTTTAAGGGCTCTGACAACTATAATAATCAATTAGATTGCAAGCATCCTTATTCCTTAGAGGCCTAATCACACACTGCCATCTTTGTGCGTTGCAGTGGTGTACATCAGTGGCGTCACTATGGGGGTGCCATTACTGTCATGCACTGAAATGTCTTCTCTGGCAGCACTGTGTTCCTGGATGACTCTCTCTGTGTGCTTCCACACAAATCCTGGTGACCGTGAAGGCAGCCCCTGAGTGGTGTACACACATGATGAGAGCTATAGAAGAGTGCTGGTACCTGGGGGGGGGGGGGCAGGTGAAACAATTTGGTGGGCAATCATGACTGGTCAATTATTCTCCCAGGTGACTTTGTCTGGGGGGAGGGGACACTGATTAAAAGTGAGTACAGATTTCAGGTGATTTCCCCATTTCTCTGTATGCATTCAGGTCACAATGACCCTCCCCGATGTCTGTTGGCAAAGCCCATCTGCTGTAATTCCTCTGCCCTGATGTAAGGGGGAACTCTTCCAACTCTGATGTAAGGGGGAAAGGGGAGGGGGCTCTGGTAACCGGAGACCACCTTACATCAGAGTTCCATTTTACACCAGAGTCCGCAGTATTCCCCCCTACATCATGGTCCACAGTGTTCCCCTTTACACCAGAGTCTGCAGAATTCCCCCTTACATCATGGTCTGCAGCATTCCCCCTTACATCATGGTCCACAGTGTTCCCCTTTTACACCAGAGTCCACAGCATTCCACCTTACATCATGGTCCACATTATTCCCCTTTACATCAGAGTTTCCCTTTTACACCCGAGTCTGCAGCATTCCCCCTTACATCATTATCCGCAGCATTCCCCCTTAACTGTATGGGAGAGCCCTGAACACTCTGATGTAAAGGGGAACTCTGTGGACTCTGATGTAAGGGGGCACTCCGCCAAGCTATGATCATGTAAAAGGGCACTCTGCAAGGCTCTGAGGAAAGAGGGAACAGCAGCCAGATTCTAATGTAAAGGGGCATGCCGCTGGATTCTGATATAAGGGGGCACTCTGCTGTAAGGTGGACTTCTGATGTACAGTAAGGGGACATTTTCCAGACTCTAATGTAAAAATTGATAAATAATGTGCAGAAATCCAGAGCAATGAGGGCATTAATCAGAGAGGCAGCACAGAGACCTGAGGTAACCCTGGAGGAGCTGCAGAGTTCCGCAGCAGAGACTGGAGTATCTGTACATAGGACGACAATAAGCCGTACGCTCCATAGAGTTGGGCTTTATGGCAGAGTGGCCAGAAAAAAGCCATTACTTTCAGCAAAAAACAAAATGGCACGTTTTGAGTTTGCGAAAAGGCATGTGGGAGACTCCCAAAATGTATGGAGGAAGGTGCTCTGGTCTGATGAAACTAAAATTTTACTTTTTGGCCATCAAAGAAAACGCTATGTCTGGCGCAAACCCAACACATCACATCACCCAAAGAACAGCAGTCGGGCCTGAGAAAGTTGAGGGAAAGGTGGATGGCGCTAAATACAGGGATTTTCTTGTGCAAAACGTGTACCACTCTGTGTGTGATTTGAGGCTAGGACAGAGGTTCACCTTCCAGCAGGACAATGACCCTTCAGTGGTTTAAGGGGAAACATGAGAGGGCCAGGTTCAGGTAGGAGATATGACGGTGTATCTCCACATACGCCGTCGTATCTCTGAGTGTGAGGCGTCGTATCTTGGCGCCTGATTCAAAGAATCAGATACGCCAGAATTTGTCTAAGATACGACCAGCGTAAGTCTCCTACGCCATCGTATCTTAACTGCATATTTACGTTGGCCGCGTGTACGCTGATTTACGCCTAGAATATGTAAATCAGCTAGATTCGCCTATTCACGAACGTACACCCGGCCGTCGCAGTACAGATACGCTGTTTACGTAAGGCTTTTTCCGGCGTTAAGTTACCCCTGCTATATGAGGCGCAGCCAATGTTAAGTATGGACGTCGGCCAGCGTCGAATTTTCCGTCGATTACGTCATTTGCGTAAGTTGTTCGCGAAAAGGGCTGGGCGTAATTTACGTTCACGTCAAAAGCATTGGCTTTTTGCGGGTTAATTTGGAGCATGCGCACTGGGATACTTTCACGGACGGCGCATGCGCCGTTTGTAAAAAGCGTCTTTTACGTGGGGTCACGATGATTTTGCATAAAACACGCCCACATCTTACAGATTTGAATTAGGCAGGCTTACGCCGGCCAATTTACGCTACGCCGCCGCAACTTACGGAACTTTGTGAATAATGCACTTGCCTGTCAAAGTTGCGGAGGCATAGCGTAAATAGAATACGCTACGCCCGCACAGAGTTACGCGCTCCCTACCTGAATCTGGCCCTAAATGTGTTGGAATGGCCTAGTCAAAGCCCAGACCTCAATCCAATAGATAATCTGTGGTCAGACTTAAAGATTGCTGTTCACAAGCGCAAACCATCCAACTTGAAGGAGCTGGAGCAGTTTTGCCAGGAGAAATGGGTAAAAATCCCAGTGGTAAGATGTGGCAAGCTCATAGACTTATCCAAGGTGACTTGGAGCTGTGATAGCCGCAAAAGGTGACTCTACAAAGTATCGACTTTAGGGGGGGGTAATAAGTTATGCACATTGGCCCAGATTCAGGTACAATTTGCCCCTTTTTTACGGAGGCACAGGGCAGCGTTTTTGCCCTGCGCCCCCGCAAATTATCTGCGCTGCGCGCGATTCCACTTATGGTTGAGGGTGTATTATATCAAGTCACAGCTCACATTTGCAGAGATTAAACCCTCTGGATAATTAGATCAGCGCAGTAACATTTTTTCCTATGCGCGATTCACGGAGCAGTAGCTCCGTAAATTGCGTGTGCGCTCTTTAAAATTGCCCTGCGTAAGGGCGCCTAATGTAAATGATCCCGTAGGGGGCGGGAATCATTCAAATTAGGCGCGCTCCCGCGCCGAGCGCATGCTCCGTCGGGAAACTTTCCCGACGTGCATTGCGGCAAATGACGTCGCAAGGACGTCATTTGCTTCCAAGTGAACGTGAATGGCGTCCAGCGCCATTCACGAATTACTTACGCAAACGACGTGAAATTCAAATTTCACGACACGGGAACGGCGGGTATACTTTAGCATTGGCTGCCCCTACTATTAGAAGGGGCAGCCTTACGCTAAAGACGCCGTACGGAAACTCTGTAACTTGCGTACGCAGGGCCCGCGCAACATTGTGAATCGGTGTTAGTATGCAATTTGCATACTATACACTGAGCACAATGGGAGCGCCCCCTAGCGGTCATCGCAAGAATGCAGCCTAAAATCTGCGTGGCATAAGAGCCTTATGCCACGCAGATTTTAGCCTGCAGTCGGCGTTACGATGTTCCTGAATCAGGAGCATTCGTAACGCCGGAGCAAGTCAGCAATTGCGCTGCGTAACTATGGTTACGCAGGCACAATTGCTCTCTGAATCTGGGCCATTGACGTTTTCTGTTATTTTATCCTATTTTTTGTTTGCTTTACAATAAAAAAAAAAAAAAAATCTTCAAATTTGTGGGCATGTTCTGTAAATGAAATGATGCAAATCCCTAAACAATCCAAGTTACTTCCAGGTTATGAGGCAGCACGGAAAATGCCCAGGGGGGTAAATACTTTTGCAAAGCACTGTATACTTAAACAGATTTATTTTTTTGTTGTTTAGTGTCACTTTAATAATTTTGACAATTTAACATTCAAAACAAACCAAAATAGGAAACTTTTAGAGAACACCTGTAGTGGGAAAATACTATGAGAGCTGCTGAAGCACTACTTCTTATGCCGATACAAAGGCTTCCATTACTAGGACTAGTGTGCACATGGAGGGATCTGACTTCACTAGCTGCATGCTTGTCCTGTATTAGTGACTAATAAAACATGTAGCCCAGAGCTATCCAGACAACAACAGCTGCCTTTACTATTCCTATAGTACGGCTTTCTGGGGAAAAGGCATCTAGTATATAATATGAACTTTGCAGCACTGGGTAGACAAGTTCAGAGATTGGAATAGAGAACTAGAAAAAATAAAATATCTTAATAAAACCAAATACTACACCTCAAATCTAACACAGACATCCTCGATGCCGCCTACGGCACACATTTTACAAATACGCAAATGTTTGGGTTTTAAATGTAAAAACAACTGTAACGGACACAGGCATGCTGCCGAGACAGTTATAATCTTCGTGCAGGGGGACTACAAGGAACTGCATGGCTTGTCACAAGTGGATGTACCACATTGTATTCTGAGCTCAAAGGGTTAACTGGACAAGTCTCTTTCATTGCTGGAATGCTAATGAACCCTCTTTTGTGTGCAGGTAAACAGCCCCCCTGTGAGGTGTATGCTGATGGGGATTATGTGTGAGTGATAATTGTTTTAAAGGTTAATTGAATTCTATGTGCCTGGCCAGGAAATGTTAAGTGGGGTGAGGTGCCGAAGAGTCTAGAAACTGGTCAAGTGATTAATTCAAGGAGATGTCATTGTTTCAGGGGGTCTGTGTTGAAGCCCCCTACTGGGAAAAGGGGAGAGCGGAAACTGTCATTGTTCTTGTAACAGTTGTAACCAGATATAAGCAGGTGAAATATGCCAAATAAAGTCAGTCTACTTGACCCTTCAAACGTAGCACGTCTCGTTTCTTGGAAGGGCGTTCGATGGGATATACCAGCGGTACCTGCATATCGCAGCTTGCCAGGGAAAAGGACGTCTCCAACGGCCGATACCCCTCACTACCAGTGGGCAGCCGTTACATTGGTTGGTAGCAGTGGGATGGTCCTTTTATCCAAAGAGCAAGTGCTGAATGGAGTCGCAGTACGCCAGGCTGAAAAGATCCACACTGAAAGATCTATTGGAGATTCGTGGTAGGAGCGCCAGCAACAGACCACGGAGGGAGCTGATAGCTGACCTGCTGGAGCTTGACGAAATGGATGGATCCATGGAAGGAACGGAGCCCCTTGCACCGGTCAGCAAAGAAGATGTAATTACTGGGATTGTACAGCGGAGATTATCCTTGTATCCAGAAACGTCCGTGGAACTAATCAACCAGCTGTTCCGGGAAGCAAGGGAAGAAATACAAACGAAGAGGGGACAAGAACTGGAACTGGTAAGAGCGAGACAGCCCATTACACCTGCAGTTCCTACCCCCCCACCTACTGCTACAGGAAAGAAAATACCGTTCACTGCATTCAAAGCTTTTGTAGAAAGTGAGGAGGAAATCGATGGATATTTGGCGGACTTTGAGAGGCAGTGCTCACTACACCAGGTCCCACCAGACCAATGGGTCACTATTTTGTCGGGGAAATTGTCGGGCAAAGCCAATGAAGCCTTTCGGGCTCTCACTCCAGAGGATATTTTACAATACCAGCAAGTTAAAAAGACGCTGCTAACCCGATATGCCGTAACGCCAGAAGCCTACCGCCGGCGCTTCCGGGAGTCCAAGAAGATGGCTGTGGACTCCCACATGGAATGGGCCAACCAGTTACAAAGGGTGGCATCGCTTTGGGTCCAAGGGTGCAAGGCCAACACCGGGGAGGAAGTATTGCAGCTGTTCCTAATGGAACATTTCTTCCAAGACCTGGCCGCAGACATACAAGACTGGGTACGAGATCGCCGGCCCGCTAACTTAAACGAGGCGGCTCGGCTAGCAGATGAGTACGCGGAAACAAGGAAAGTAAGCCAGGGTACTACACGGCTGGCTCATAAGGTAGAACCGCGTACTCCAACCGTCACCCCACACCCAGAGTTTCGGGCTCCAGTCCCACCACGTCCTCAGGGGCCTAGCAACTACCCCCGGGATTCGCCTAGGGTGACGTGCCATCACTGCAGCGACACGGGACATATTGCTCGTTATTGCCCTTTGAGAGCTACAAATAACAATTGGAGACGCACAGAACCTAACCCAGAGGTCACTCCATCACGTCCCTCTGCGGCCCACTGCCTGGAGACCGAGGGGGGCCCTGAGGAATGTCTGGGAATTTGGGATGAGGCAGACTCAATACAAGCGGCCTCTCCGGATAACCGTCAGCATCACCGTCAGGAGGTACGAGTGAATGGACAAGTAGCACAAGGCTTGAGGCCCCATACTCACGAGCAAACATGTCTGCTGAAACTGGCCCGCAGGCCAGTTTCAGCAGACATGTTTGGTCGTGTGTGGGCGCGAGCGGGCCGAATTCCAGCAAACATTTGCCCGCCGGGCCTTTTCCCAGCAGACAAATATTCCTGGACTTGTTTTAAAACAGCCCGCTGGAATTCAGCCCGCTCGGACATGTACGGTCGTCAGTACAGACCTACCGTACATGTCCAGGCGCCCGCCGTCCCTCGCATGCGTCGAATGACTTCGACGCATGCGTGGAAGCATTTTAAAGGCGGGCCGCGCACGTCGCCGCGTCATTGTCGCGGCGACACCGCGTCATCGACGCGGCGACACCGCGGACACGCCCCGCGTATTGTTTACGCGCGGACTTCTGTACGATGGTGTGTACAACCATCGTACAGAAGCCCTCTGGCAGACATGTATGGTGAAAACGGTCCGACGGACCGCTTTCACCATACATGTTTGTCCGTGTGTACCCGGCCTAAGAGATTCCGGGACTACTATCACTCTGATTCAAAAACATCTGGTAAAGCCAGAGAACGTGTCCACTCGCACAGTTGCCGTCCGGGTCGCAGGGGGTGCTGTATTTCACGTACCCACCACCCGGGTGCACTTAGACTGGGGAGCCGGGTCAGGAAAGACCACAGTTGGTATCATGGACAACCTACCTGCCGAGGTGGTGCTGGGCAACGACATTGGCCCTCTGACTTCGGCTTATTTACCTACACCTGCTGCTGCTTGTCCCGTGACCACCCGCGTTGCTGGAATCAACCCGCTTGCTGCTGAGAACCGGGTAAGACTACCTTCCCCGACATGTACTGTAGATCCGGCACAATATCACAGTCTAAAATGGGAATGTGACAAGTTGGCCAGTGAGAAATCAGAGATGCAACGACACTATGTCACGTATTATGAGATGTCCCGTGGCTTGAACATTGAAATGCACAAACAGGCGGAAATTGTCAAAAGATTAAATGGGATTTGCATCCAGGTGGTGCCGTATCTGTCCCAAGAGCATCAGCAACAGGTTTTGGGAGCCATTGAGAGAGCAAAGCAAGTGACTGTTCCAGAATTGAATTCTATTCTTCACCGTCACCATCAGCTACCGACATGGTAAGCCAATGGGAAGGCCGACGGACTGTCCAGGCAAACGGAACTTTTACCCTAACAGCAGACCGGACATCCCCAAGTTGATCCGAAAAGGATCAATCCGGGTCTGCCGGAGTGTTCCACAAAGGGGGAGTAGTGTAACGGACACAGGCATGCTGCCGAGACAGTTATAATCTTCGTGCAGGGGGACTACAAGGAACTGCATGGCTTGTCACAAGTGAAGGTACCACATTGTATTCTGAGCTCAAAGGGTTAACTGGACAAGTCTCTTTCATTGCTGGAATGCTAATGAACCCTCTTTTGTGTGCAGGTAAACAGCCCCCCTGTGAGGTGTATGCTGATGGGGATTATGTGTGAGTGATAATTGTTTTAAAGGTTAATTGAATTCTATGTGCCTGGCCAGGAAATGTTAAGTGGGGTGAGGTGCCGAAGAGTCTAGAAACTGGTCAAGTGATTAATTCAAGGAGATGTCATTGTTTCAGGGGGTCTGTGTTGAAGCCCCCTACTGGGAAAAGGGGAGAGCGGAAACTGTCATTGTTCTTGTAACAGTTGTAACCAGATATAAGCAGGTGAAATATGCCAAATAAAGTCAGTCTACTTGACCCTTCAAACGTAGCACGTCTCGTTTCTTGGAAGGGCGTTCGATGGGATATACCAGCGGTACCTGCATATCGCAGCTTGCCAGGGAAAAGGACGTCTCCAACGGCCGATACCCCTCACTACCAGTGGGCAGCCGTTACAACAACCAAATACTGAAGCAAAATAAACCCACCGTCTGTACGGAAAGCCGAGTATTACTGCTGCTTATATAAAGAGAGCGGAACACCAACCCCAATACATCATCTCTTCATTTCATTGCAAAACAAATGAAAACCATAAAATCGAATCACAAATGTCTTCATTGTAATACAAGCAACACTAAAAATCACCCACAGCCGCAGCCTGCAGTATAACATATACATCATACAGTGCAGAGAAACAGTCCCATGCCCCTCTGCAGGGAGAGTGTCTGGAATATAGACTGAAATAAGGATGGCAACTACCACCAATCAGGATAGATAGATAGACAGACAGACAGACAGACAGACAGACAGACAGACAGACAGACAGACAGACAGACAGACAGACAGATAGACAGATAGATAGATAGATAGATAGATAGAGATACCCTCTTATGTTACCAACAGGAA